>NC_084592.1:49831219-50097275 GCF_033807715.1 Cololabis saira
ACAGAAAGAGTTGAGAGCGCCGTGCTCTGGTATCGGATTTTACGCCCGGCCTGTTAATGCAGGTCCGGAACGGCTCCCCCCCCACCCCAGGCTCTCGGGGAGTAGATGCGGCAGCGGCTGCACCGTCGGCAGGCACGTCTTGTCCGGTCCGCTGGCTGAGGGAGAGAGAGTGATGCACTGGGCAGGACGGGAGTTTGAGTTCCGCGGGCTGCGTGATGTCACCAGCCCCTGGCAAGTAATTGGGTGCTTCCCGCTTTTGGGCTTGGGGCGGTTTTACTGAGAGGGACATTCCCCCCCTTCAGGGCTCGCTTCCTGGGGCTCCACTGAGTCTGACCCCCCCTGGTGTCGTCACCCCAGGGAGTCTGTTCCTGGTCCCTTTGCGTTGTCTTTTCCTTTGTTCCTCCAGGTCTGGCAGGAACCCTGCTGGGTTTGTGGGGGCTATACTGCGCCTGACCCCCCTCCTAGGTATCGTAAACTTACTATCTCGAGCTAGGCCGTGGGGGTCGTAAACGGACTATCTCGGCCGAGATCACCAGGAGGCACATTGCAGCCGATTTTCAGCTGAGCAGTTTCAAAGTTTCAAATATACACATTCACAAAATGTTCATACACATTTATAAGTCCAGAGTTCACATGGGCGACGCCCAACACTGGTACCTGAGAAGCAGATTAAGAGGATGAGAGCACAGAGCAGTTTAACAGGCAGAACAGACAGTTATTTGACTTGAATAACACAAGGCCAAACTAACACAAAGGTGCACGTGATAATGCATCTGCAATAACATTGTCTGTTCCTTTTATATGTCTAATGTCCAGGTCATAGGCCTGCAAAAATAGAGACCATCTTACAAGCCTCTGATTGGGACATCTAAGAGACCGAAGAAATGTCAGAGGGTTGTGGTCAGTGAAAACCACCAGGGGTGCTCGAGCTCCTCCAACATAAACTTCAAAATGTTGTAAGGCCCAAACAAGTGCCAACGCTTCCTTCTCTATTACAGAATAGTTTGACTGATAACTATTAAACTTCCTAGAGAAGAAGCTGACTGGTCTCACCACACCCTGGTTTCCCCCCTGCAGCAGGACGGCACCTGCTCCCACCTGGCTGGCTTCCACTTGGAGCATAAATACCTGGTCAAAACATGGAGCCGCTAACACAGGAGAAGAACACAGTAAAGATTTTACACTATCAAAAGCTTGCTGGCATTCAGCTGACCAGACAAATTTAGCCTTGGCCTTTAACAATTCAGTCAATTGGAACACAACAGTGGAGAAATTTTTCCAAAAACACCTATAATAACCCACTAAACCCAGGAACCTTCGCAGTTCTTTTTTCGTAGCGGGTTGTGGATATTTGGCCACAGCCACGACCTTGGCCTGGACTGGGGCCACACAGCCCTGTCCCACCACCCGGCCGAGATACGTCACTGTAGCTCGCGCAAAGACGCACTTGGCAAGGTTGACAGTAAGGCGCGCTTCAGCCAACCGGTCAAACAGCGCCCGAATACGCTGAAGATGCGAGTGCCACGTATCGCTATAAACAACCAGATCATCGAGATAGACTGAGCAACCCTGCAAACCCGACACTATCCGGTTCATTAGTCGTTGGAACGTCGCAGGGGCATTCTTAAGCCCAAAAGGCATAACCTTATAACTGTACAGGCCAGACGGAGTGATGAATGCACAGACCTCTTGCGCACGCTCAGACAGAGGCACCTGCCAATAACCCTTAAGCAGATCGAACTTGCTGACAAATTTGGCCGAGCCTACCTGGTCAATACAATCGTCTATTCGTGGCAATGGAAATTAATCAGACTTTGTAACAGCATTTACCTTGCGGAAGTCTGTACAAAATCGAGGTGTGCCATCATGCTTCGGCACCAAAATACAAGGCGAAGACCAACTAGATGACGACGGAGCAGCTATATTATTTTGGAGCATATCCTCAATCTCCCCATCTAAATGCTCACGTTTACCCGGCGCCACCCGGTAAAACTGTTGTTTAATTGGCCGAGCATCTCCAACATCCACCTCATGCTCAATCCAGTCGGTCTGTGTGGGAATGTCACTGAACAAACAGGGATACTTACGCACCAAACATGTCAGTTCACTGCGCTGCGACGCGGACAGGTGACCCAACAACTGGTCCAAATTATCAAGCGATTCCGAATTTCTTAACCGCCCGCACAGCAAGCTTTCATCCGGCTCTGGCACACCGTCACATTCATCCGCCACCGAAGCCACAGCAAGAGCCGGGCGCACCCCGTCACTCAGCTCCTGACTCAAACTCGGCTCAGCACGGGTGTAATACGGCTTCAAAAGATTTATATGACAAAGACGTTTAGCTTTCCGCCGACCAGGTGTTGCTATAATATAGTTCAGATCAGAGACCTTTTCAACCACACTGTATGGACCTGTATATTTTGCTTGGAAAGGCGACCCAACGATAGGCAAAAGCGCCAGAACCAGGTCGCCTGGACTGTAGTCATGACGCACGGAACGACGGTCATACAACTTTTTCATTTTTTCCTGGGACACAGACAATTTTTCCCGTGCCATACAACCAGCAACAAACAATCGATGACGGAACCCGTTTACATAATGCAACAAACTGCTAGGCGGGTCAGTATCAACGCAGTCCCCCTTCAGCACTGCTAACGGACCCCTCACAACATGTCCAAAGACCAACTCATTTGGGCTAAATCCTGTGCTTTCTTGCACTGCCTCTCGCGCAGCCAACATGAGCCACGGGAGCCCCTCTTCCCAGTCTCTATCCATCTCCGTGCAATAGGCACGTAGGAGAGACTTAAGCGTCTGATGGAACCGCTCGAGGGCCCCCTGGCTCTGCGCATGATAAGCTGTCGATTGGTTCTGTCTAATACGCAGCAGCCTCAACACTTGCCCAAACAAGTTAGACGAAAAGTTTGACCCTTGGTCACTCTGAACCACTCTGGGGATACCAAACACTGAAAAAAACTGCGACAATGCCTTAACCACAGCCTTAGTTGTAATCGACCTCAAAGGATATGCCGCCGGATAGCGGGTGCTCTGACACATCACCGTCAGCAGATATTTACAGCCAGACTTGGATGGCGGCAACGGACCCACACAGTCCACAATGAGGTGCGTAAAGGCTCACCCGCAACCGGGATAGGTTGCAGCGGCGCCGGCTTGAGACTCTGATTAGGCTTTCCAGTTAGCTGACAAACATGGCAGGTTTTAATGTACGCGGACACATCACGCTTAACGCGCGGCCAAAAGAAGTGTTTCAAAATGTTCAAATACGTTTTGCGCACACCAAAGTGTCCACACTCATCATGTGCCACCTTCAAGACAAGAGGACGAAACTTCACTGGCACTACCAACAGGAAAACGTCACCCTTCACACACTCATTAACAACAGGGACCCACTTCCTGAAAAGCACGTCATTATGCACTAAGTAACCATTTGCAGCACTAGATATTTCCGAAGCAGACAAGGCACGCTCAAACACATCTTTCAATGACAAATCATTACGCTGCTCCTGTACATCTTCCCCGTGTGACAAGGATAAAGGCAGTTCAGATAACAAAGGAACCTCTAGAGCTACATCACTGTTACTGTCAGGCCCTACCGGATCAGCTTTGCTCATAGCTCGTGTAATTACGCATGATGACGAAACGTCTGGCAACACACCGGAGCTCTCCTCAGACACAAACTCAGACTGACAAGATGTAACTACAGGCGATGGAGGCGGGTCGGCGAGAGGTGTGGACGGAGTATCAGACCAAACCCGTCCACCAGCAAGGCCGTTGCCCAAAATCAAATGCACACCATCAATAGGCAACGCCGGCCGCACCCCAACAGCCACCTCGCCTTTAACCAGCTCACATTCAATGAACATTTTATGCAACGGAACAGGGAGAATTTTTAACCCCATCCCCCGACTGAGAACACGGTCACCAGTGTCAGACTTTTCAGACAAAGGTAAAACGGAGCCAACAATGTAGGAATCATACGCCCCAGTATCCCTCAGAATTTTTATGGGGACCTTCACATCACTCCCTACAAGTGACACAAAACCATCAGGAACGAAATGAGCATAAGCTGCCAACACATCTGGTTCACAGGAGTGAGGAACAAACACCTCTGACACACAGCAACTCTTAACAGGTGCAGCAAAGGCAGCAGGCCTAACACCAGATCTCCTTCCCCCGGCTTTAGATTTCAACACAGGACAATCTGCCTTCCAGTGCCCTTTCTCATGGCAATAGTTACAAACATTGCCACTGTCAAAACTGCCACCTGCCTTGGAGTCAAACCTCCCAAAACCAGCTTTCTTTGAACGCTGCCTCTCAAACGTGTCATCAGCCCCAGTTCCACGCCCCCCAACATCACGAGCAACAGGGCGCTCCCTGAAACTGCTTTTATGAAGCAACATATACTCATCCGCTGATACAGCAGCACCAGCAGCAGTAGTGACTTTCTGCTCTATGATGTACGTGGCTATGCGTTCTGGCAAAGAATTTTTCAACTGCTCCAGAATCATCAGATCACACAAACTGTTAAAACTCAGTGACGTCAAGCGCAGCTAACCACCGCTTAAAGTGAGTGGACAGGTCCCTAGTGAACTCCACATATGTCTGACCATTTTTCCTCTCCCAGGACCTAAATCGCTGGCGATATGCCTCCGGCACGAGTTTGTATACTTTAAGCACCGCCGCTTTTATCTTAACGTAACTAGAGCTGTCCTCAAGGCTCAAAGACGAATAAGCCTCCTGCGCTTTCCCTGAGAGGACACACTGTAACATCAGGGCGCAGTCTGCATCAGACCAATTTCTAGCCTTGGACACATGCTCAAACAGTAGAAAAAAAGTATCTGGATCCCTTTCATTAAACTGTGGCAGCCAACGCAAATTGTTTATATCAAAGCAATCCACAGAAGACTCAGACCCCTGCTCGCCCTTAACAGACACATGCTTCTGCAACTCCAACTTTGCCATCTCTGACTCATGGCGGAATCTCGCTATTTCAATCTGTGTTGTACTTTCCAATTCATGTTTTCTAAGTTGTAACAACAAAATCTCCCTCTGCTGCTCAAAAGTTAACCCATGTGCAGGCACAGCCACCGTAGGTGCAACAGAAGCAGTGGCCTCTCCAAAATCTGAATCAAAAACCACTTCTTCCTCGCCTGACATGAGCTCAAGCGACACCAACTTAGATTTTATAGCAGTTTTAATATTATCCTTGAGACGCCTGTCTCCCACAACCTCCACTGAAAAATGATCTGCAACCGCGAGCAACTGCTCCTTTGAAAGCGCATCCAAAGCCTCCTGAGACGGATTGGCAATAAATGCGTCCACCACAGACATGATAAATACTTAGACCGAACAACAAGAACAAACTTTACGCACACAACCGGACCCGACAAGCAACTGTGCGCACCAAAGAGGAATAATCCTCCGCTCGGCTTGGAGTTTCCCCCGCTATTTTTTCCAAAACAAAGGGAAAAGGTTAACCCAAAAATAATGAAACAAAAGGAGATGGAGATCCCAGCCAAAAAGAACAAAAGAAGGGTCAGCACAGGGCCAGCCACGCAATGGGCCGTCGGACCACGTACTTTCCCCACTAAATAAGAAAAACCAAGGTAAACCTATAACCAAACAAAACCGATAACAGGACCACCGGCAATCTCCAACTCAAAAAAAAATAAGAAAAACTCTGCACCAATTCACAGACAACTACGCACAGCCACCCTGTCGGTCCAGCTGAAAATAGCGCAAACAGGACAGACAAGCCAAAAAGCTCCCTCAAAAGAAACAGGTAAGTAACCCAAAACTTCGTGCAAAGCCACAAACAAACTTAGTTACTTACCCTGCAAAAGCACTCCAAACTTAAAGTCCTTTCCCTTAAACAAACAAACAACCGTGCAGCCACCTGCACTAACAAACAAAACTGTGGGCGCGCACTCCAAACTAATTACGCACACCTGTGCCAAACCAGACTGCAGCCCAAAACAGGCCCTTAACAAGCTGCTACAACTTTATCAAACCTAAAGCTGCAAGCACTAAACTGCACAACTAGGTATTAATCAAAGGCGCACACTTCACTCATTAAAGCTTACCTAGACGCAAAATAACCGGGAAAAACACGGCACGAGCCCCCATTTGTCATACCGGTTACTCACCAAACAGCTATGGATGAGCCCCCATTTGTCATAACCCTGGCTCAAAGGCCATGACAAAAGAAGGGGAAAGGACGCAACGTACTAGTAAATTAAGATATTTATTAAGGTAAATCAAATAATCACAAATAAGATAAGGAATGGGATGTGTAAAGTCAGTAAAATCAGTAGTATGCATGTGGATGTGTGTAAATGTGCTGTATGGTGTTGTGTGTGCAAAAGGCTCAACAAAACCAAAAGGAGTGCTGCCAGGATGAAAAGAGAGAGAGGAAGAGAGACTGAAGCCCCAGCCTTTTCTCTTCCTGAGGAGCACCCAGCCCAGGTGCTCCAGATCTAGCAATCAGCTGGCTCCACCTCGAAGAGGAAAACAGAGAGAGAGGGACTGAGACACAATATAACAGGCCATCACATGATGATAATGATAATGAAGGTGATGATGATGAAGGTGATGATGATGATGATGATGAAGGTGATGATGATGATGATGATGATGAAGGTGATGATGATGAAGGTGATGGTGATGATGATGATGATGATGATGATGATGATGATGAAGATGATGATGATGATGATGATGATGATGATGATGAATTGTAATGTATCTTTTATTCTATATTCAGATTGCGGCGCTGCAGTCTGTCAGGGATCAGCTGTTCTTCTCTGGTCTCAGCTCTGAAGTCCAACCCCTCCCATCTGAAACATCTGGACCTGACCAAGAACGACCTGCAGGATTCAGGAGTGAAACATCTGAGTGGATTTCTGGAGAGTCCAGACTGCAGACTGGAGACTCTGAGGTCAGACATGTTTTAGTTGTGTGTTCAGATGAATCTGATGTGAAAGTTGTGTTGACACTAACCTGCAGACATCAGGCTGATCTTCTACTGATCCACACTGACCATCTGACTGCTCTGAGTTCTTCTTCTCTGCTTTAGTTTCATCTTAAACTTCCTCTTCTGATTTATTACATAAAACTAAACATGTGAATGTGTCAGACAGGAACAAATGAAGAACCAGAGATGTGTCTGAACCTGGAATAAAACATCTGAACAAACATGAATTAACTTTACAGCTAATACATTCAGAAATGTCATCCAGATGTTAATAAACTGAGAGAGTCTGACAGACAATAGTGGACAGACTGAATGTGTAGTCGTCCAACATATGAGTTATAGAGATCATTTACTAAATAACTTCTTACTGTGGATGAAATCAGTCAAACCAACATTGGCTTCCTTTGACTAACATTAAATTTCATTTCAACAAATACAAGTTTACCAAATATGAAACTCTAAACATGGAAAACATATCTTTCTAGGTTGTTACTATCATATCTTAATAATTCTGTTAAGATCATTTCATCCAGGTGACATCAAGACATAAGGTGCAACAAATAATGTCTTTTTATGGTTTTCAGTGTGTAAAACTAAATATAAATACATGTGTGTTGAAGTTAGTAAACTGAAATAAAGCTGCTGTCTAGACGATGAGTTTCCTTCATCAGCAACAAAACATCCAACAAGAACATCAGAAACTTTGTGTTGAAACTATGTCGTCACTCAATCAACTTTTTCAGAGAAAATGTTTGAAAAAACTCCTAAACAGACAAATATGTACTGATTGATGAAGAAATGTCTCCTTAAAAACATGGAAATGATGAATATGGTTCATTTATTCATGATTAATGGAAAAAAAAAAAATTTTAACAAGTTCAAATTTTTACATCAAAACTCAGGTTCAATAAACTTTTACCTTCTTTATATTTACATAGAAAGACTGATATTTGAATTCAAGTTCCATCAAAACGGTTTCTGCCATTAAAAACTACATTACACCCTGGAGCATCAATTAGTTTCCATATTTTGACGAGTATTTGGTTCTAGTTTCCCTGTAAGGGTTCAGATTTGTACGTTTTTGTACCATCATGCATCTGTTCTTGATGAATCAAATGTATTAATCAGACAAAAGTTTTCTGCACCAGTTCCAGATCCATCACTGGAGAAGAGATGTCTTTCATGAAGGCTGAATAAACACAGACGTCCTCCTGTCCTGAAACTCTTTCTCTGCTCACAAAGTCCTTCTAGGAATGAAAACTTTATCGTCCAAAACATCATTTACAAACAGACGTGTTATTGGGACAGAAACACGTGACATGAATGGACTTTACATGGTCTAGACTGTCGTCCTCATCACTGACTTTATTGAAATCAGCACAAACTCAGACTTTTCTGATCATCAAGTCAATAATACTGAAGAGAAATATACGCAGACTATTGATCACATGTTTGACATCAATATGAACATCAGCCTTCATAAAGTCCATCACCTTTCTAATTCTACTCTGTATGGAGCATTGATGATGATGATGATGATGGTGATGAAGATGGTGGTGATGATGATGATGATGATGATGATGATGGTGATGATGATGATGGTGAAGGTGATGATGATGATGATGATGGTGATGATGAAGATGATGATGATGATGATGGTGATGATGATGATGGTGAAGGTGATGATGATGATGGTGATGATGATGGTGATGATGATGATGAAGGTGATGATGATGATGATGATGATGATGATGATGAAGATGAAGATGATGATGATGATGAAGGTGATGATGATGAAGGTGATGATGGTGATGATGATGATGATGATGGTGATGATGAAGATGATGATGATGATGGTGATGATGATGATGGTGAAGGTGATGATGATGATGGTGATGATGATGGTGATGATGATGATGATGATGATGATGATGAAGGTGATGATGATGATGATGATGATGATGATGAAGGTGATGATGATGAAGGTGATGATGGTGATGATGATGATGATGATGATGATGAAGGTGATGATGATGATGGTGGTGATGATGATGATGAAGATGATGATGATGAAGATGAAGAAGATGATGATGATGAAGATGAAGAAGATGATGATGGTGATGATGATGGTGGTGAAGGTGTGGTGATGATGAAGATGATGATGATGATGATGATGATGATGATGATGTGATGATGATGATGATGATGAAGGTGTGATGATGATGATGATGAAGATGATGATGGTGGTGATGATGATGATGATGATGATGAAGGTGATGATGAAGAAGGTGATGATGATGATGATGATGAAGAAGGTGGTGATGATGATGATGATGATGATGATGATGATGATGATGATGAAGATGATGATGGTGGTGATGATGATGATGATGATGAAGGTGTGATGATGATGATGATGATGAAGATGATGATGAAGAAGGTGATGATGATGATGATGATGAAGGTGATGATGATGATGATGATGATGATGATGATGATGATGATGATGAAGAAGGTGATGATGATGATGATGATGAAGGTGATGATGATGATGATGATGATGATGAAGGTGATGATGATGATGATGATGATGGTGATGATGAAGGTGATGATGATGATGAAGATGATGATGATGATGGTGATGATGATGGTGATGATGATGATGATGATGATGAAGGTGATGATGATGATGATGATGATGATGATGATGATGATGATGATGATGATGAAGGTGATGATGAAGGTGATGATGATGATGATGATGATGATGATGATGAAGGTGATGATGATGAAGGTGATGATGATGATGATGATGGTGATGATGAAGGTGATGATGATGATGAAGATGATGATGATGATGATGATGATGATGATGAAAGTGATGATGATGATGATGATGATGATGATGAAGGTGATGATGATGATGATGATGATGACGATGATGATGAAGATGAAGAAGATGATGATCATGAAGATGAAGAAGATGATGATGATGATGATGATGATGATGAAGGTGTGGTGATGATGAAGGTGATGATGATGATGATGATGATGAAGGTGATGATGATGATGATGATGATGATGATGATGATGATGATGATGATGATGAAGGTGATGATGAAGGTGATGATGATGATGATGAAGGTGATGATGATGATGATGATGATGATGAAGGTGATGATGATGATGATGATGATGATGAAGGTGATGATGATGATGATGATGATGATGATGATGATGATGGTGATGATGATGATGATGATGATGATGAAGGTGATGATGATGATGATGATGATGATGATGAAGGTGATGATGATGATGATGATGATGATGAAGGTGATGATGATGATGATGATGATGATGATGATGATGAAGGTGATGATGATGATGATGATGATGATGATGATGATGATGATGATGATGATGATGATGAAGGTGATGATGATGATGATGATGATGATGATGAAGGTGATGATGATGATGATGATGATGGTGATGATGATGATGATGATGATGATGATGATGATGATGATGATGAAGGTGATGAAGGTGATGATGATGATGATGATGATGATGATGATGATGATGATGATGAAGGTGATGATGATGATGATGATGATGATGATGATGATGATGATGATGATGATGATGATGATGAAGGTGATGATGATGATGAAGGTGATGATGATGATGATGATGATGATGATGATGATGATGATGAAGGTGATGATGATGATGATGATGATGATGATGATGATGATGATGATGATGATGATGATGATGATGATGAAGGTGATGATGATGATGATGATGATGATGATGATGATGATGATGATGATGATGATGATGATGATGATGATGATGATGATGATGATGAATTGTAATGTATCTTTTATTCTTTATTCAGGTTGGAGAGGTGCAGTTTGTCAGGGATCAGCTGTTCGTCTCTGGTCTCAGCTCTGAAGTCCAACCCCTCCCATCTGGAACTTCTGGACCTGAGATCCAACAACCTGCAGGCTGCAGATGTGAAGCAGCTTTCTGATCTGGTGGAGAGTCCACACTACCAGCTGCAGGATCTCTGGTCAGTGGAGGTTGGACTCGGTTCTGCTGCTTCCAGCAGTTTTCTACTAAAACCAGTTGGTATCAAAGATCAGTGTTTCCAGTAAAGCTGCAGCTTCTCAGCAGCTGCTTTCCTCATGAAGCTTTGAGAGGAGGATGATGACAGGCTCCAGGATTGAACAGAAACACAGAGACAGCAGTTGGCCAATCAGAGGGTCCAGATCTTTGTTGTAGACCAGTGTTGTGCTGGTGTTCACGTGTCCAGAAATAAAGGAGTATTCCAGCTGACGGCCTTCCAGGATGTTCAGACACACAGCTGCTCCACTGCAGCTCTGAACTCTGAAGTCCTGGATGTGCTGATGGAGGGATCTCTGCTAACACTCATTTATCTGCTCTCTTCTCTCTTCTTGCTCTACAGCTGATGGAGGGATCTCTGCAAACACTCCTTTATCTGCTCTCTTCTTTCTTCTTCCCTCTACAGCTGATGGAGGGATCTCTGCAAACACTCCTTTATCTGCTCTCTTGTTTCTTCTACAGCTGATGGAGGGATCTCTGCAAACACTCCTTTAGTCAAAGTCAGAAATCAAAGTAGCTTTATTGTCAATACTATATGTCAAGACATACAGAGATCGAGAGGGACGTTTCCCACTTCCCACGGTGAAACATATAAACATATGGACATATAAACATATAAATATATAAACATATAGACATATAAACATATAAACATATAAAGTGCGCAGGCGGAGGCACAGCAGATGGACAGACATTCTTAAAAAAAAGTTACACTTAAAATTAATACAACACAACACAGGGTGGGGGGGGGGGGGGTCCAGGGTGGGGGGGAGGATGGATTTGATTTGATGTGAGCCATGACTAGCCGTTCTGCTCTCTTATTTCTTCTTCCCTCTACAGCTGATGGAGGGATCTCTGCAAACACTCCTTTATCTGCTCTCTTCTTTCTTATTCCTCTACAGCTGATGGAGGGATCTCTGAAAACACTCCTTTATCTGCTCTCTTCTTTCTTCTTCCTCTACAGGTGGGGATATGATTAGAGTGCCCGGGACGGATGAGTCGTGTCCTGATCGTCCTCAGAGTTGAAGCAGCACCAGTTTGTGTGGACAAACTCTGACTGGACCGTGATGAAGATGAAGATGAAGATGTACATAGTTTCTGAATTTCAGAGTTTTACAAACTGCTCATATATTAATGTATTTCATGTTAAGTAAAAAAGCCTTTATTGTTATTATATTCTTGTTAAAAAACAGTACATAAAAATGTAGCATGTAATTAGGGCCCGAGCACTGACAGTGCGAAGGCCCTATTGTGCCTGTAGGAAGTTTTTTTTTACTCGTTTTTATTGTTCCGACGAAATTATGGCCTTTTTTCCCCTAAACGTGCCCCAAAAGTCACCAAGTTTTGCACGCAAGCCAGGCCTGGTGAAAAATGCAAAATTTAATGGTTTGCAGTAATGAGCGTGGCCTAATGGCTCAACAGCGCCCCCTAGAAAACTTTGTGCCTCAAGCCCCACAATACGGTTTGACTTACATGCACCATGTCGGTCCACACCTGTATCATGGCACAACTTAGAGAAAAGTCTCTTGGCGACATGGCTGAAACCAAACAGGAAGTCGGCCATTTTGAATTAATCGTGTCATTTTGGCGAAATTTATGCCATTTCTTCGGCAGTTAATGCGGCCCGAACCGTAACGTGCACCCAGGTGTGTTATACATCAAAATGTGCATCTCCATCCTGCAACGACGCGCATTACTTTTCTCAGTCAAAAGCATTACCGTGGCGACGATAGACGCCAAAAAGCGCACCCCCCCTTCTTCTGATTGTTCGATATCTGATAGTTCCTACTTTCTGCCATAAGTTTTGAATGGTTTGACATAGAGAGTCGTGGGTGGTGTCATCTACTAAATGTCCAGGCCTGAAGAATCTACATGAAGTCATACAAGCTTCCACTGCAGCCTGAACCTGCACAAGGGTGGAGGAACGTTCATCGCTGCTTTAATTTGAACTTGAGGTTCATTCGACAAGTGAGCACTTTGTCTAAATTCTGGATGAGTTCTAGTTTGTAGGTTCCTATTACTAATGTAATGATGGATAAATGTTTATCTTTTATATTTTTATTTACATGTTTCCGTTTCATTCCAAGTTTTCCTTTTGTTGTTGTCGTGTTTTCAGCTCGTCAGGTTTTTAAAGTTTCTCTCCGCATCACTGATGAAGAGAAAGACTGAAGAGATCCGTGGAAATAACAGCGTTTGTTCCTGAAACACGAAACACAAATGAACTTGATTTGGTCAATGAATGTTCCTCAGAGTTTGTTCCAGTAAATATTGTAAATGTTATCTGGATATTAAGATGATTGTTAACACTTCAAAGAAAGTCAAATTCTTCATTAAAACTTGGATCTTTTCTCTTGTTCAGTTTACTGTGGTTAATACGTGTTTGTCTGTGATTAGTCTCAGTACCAGAAGCAGCACCGACCATCACAAGGCACTTTTTACTCTCTTGTTCACCATCAGCACAAATCTGACTTTTATTTCATAAGAGATCATTTCACACTCTCTCTCTTTTATTTATTGTAAAACTGACATAGATTACACTCTCATTTTACCACAAACTGCACAAAACACTTGAATATGCGTCAGATATGAAGAAAGAACCCAAAAAGTTTAAGCCAACATAGATGAACTGAATTGAATTAAAACACATCAACACAAATGTTCAACACTTGTTGATCGATAGTTGAAATGGAGTCTGATCTCTGATTGTAGCTTTTAAAATGTGAGGATTTCCATGTTTTTCAGTATCCTTGTTGATGTAGGAATGGGGGGGGCTTTTAATCGGATTCTCAATGAGGATGATGGATGCGTACCAGACGGTGGAGGAGCCGTTTACTGAGTTCTTGGGGTTATGACCCTTGAATGACCTAATACAGGTGTGTTTGGATGTGTTTTAATGACCCTGGGGGGAGGCCATGCAGCCAGCGGGGTATGGGGGAGTGGTGTGAGGTCGGGGGGGAGGAAGTAAACCGGTTGAATCTGTCCCCCCCGAAGAGCCTGTCAGTGTTGTCTGGTTCCCTCTGTGGAGCCAAACGGTACCAGCCGTGAAGAGAATCTAACAACCCGTGCTGCTCCATGAAGTTAAAAAGAATAAATTAAATGACACGACTGGATTCCAGCCACCATCTCTCCGTCCTCTGGTTCTGCTCTGACCTGCCAGGAATAACGCTGCATCTGTTTCATCCTGGTGTCTCTGGATCAAACCAGCACCAAACCAGCACCAAACCAGCACCAAACCAGCACCAAACCAGCACCAAACCAGCACCAAACCAGCACCAAACCAGCACCAAACCAGCACCAAACCGGCATGAAACCAGCATCAAACCAACACAAAACCAAACCAGCATCAAACCAGCACCAAACCAGCACCAAACCGGCATCAAACCAGCATCAAACCAGCACCAAACCAGCATCAAACCAGCATCAAACCAGCACCAAACCAGCATCAAACCAGCACCAAACCAGCATCAAACCAACATCAAACCAGCATCAAACCAGCACCAAACCAGCACCAAACCAGCATCAAACCAGCACCAAACCAGCACCAAACCAGCATCAAACCAGCATCAAACCAGCATCAAACCAACATCAAACCAGCACCAAACCAGCATCAAACCAGCACCAAACCAGCATCAAACCAGCACCAAACCAGCACCAAACCAGCACCAAATCAGCATCAAACCAGCATCAAACCAGCACCAAACCAGCACCAAACCAGCACCAAACCAGCACCAAACCAGCACCAAACCAAACCAGCATCAAACCAGCACCAAACCAGCATCAAACCAAACCAGCACCAAACCAGCACCAAACCAGCATCAAACCAGCATCAAACCAGCATCAAACCAGCATCAAACCAGCACCAAACCAGCACCAAACCAGCATCAAACCAGCACCAAACCAGCACCAAACCAAACCAGCATCAAACCAGCACCAAACCAGCATCAAACCAAACCAGCACCAAACCAGCACCAAACCAGCATCAAACCAGCATCAAACCAGCACCAAACCAGCATCAAACCAGCATCAAACCAGCACCAAACCAGCACCAAACCAGCACCAAACCAGCATTAAACCAGCACCAAACCAGCATCAAACCAGCACCAAACCAGCATCAAACCAGCATTAAACCAGCACCAAACCAGCACCAAACCAGCATCAAACCAGCACCAAACCAGCACCAAACCAGCACCAAACAAGCATTAAACCAGCACCAAACCAGCACCAAACCAGCATCAAACCAGCATCAAACCAGCACCAAACCAGCACCAAACCAGCACCAAACCAGGATCAAACCAGCATCAAACCAGCATTAAACCAGCACCAAACCAGCACCAAACCAGCATCAAACCAAACCAGCACCAAACCAGCACCAAACCAGCATCAAACCAGCATCAAACCAGCATCAAACCAGCATCAAACCAGCACCAAACCAGCACCAAACCAGCATCAAACCAGCACCAAACCAGCACCAAACCAAACCAGCATCAAACCAGCACCAAACCAGCATCAAACCAAACCAGCACCAAACCAGCACCAAACCAGCATCAAACCAGCATCAAACCAGCACCAAACCAGCATCAAACCAGCATCAAACCAGCACCAAACCAGCACCAAACCAGCACCAAACCAGCATTAAACCAGCACCAAACCAGCATCAAACCAGCACCAAACCAGCATCAAACCAGCATTAAACCAGCACCAAACCAGCACCAAACCAGCATCAAACCAGCACCAAACCAGCACCAAACCAGCACCAAACAAGCATTAAACCAGCACCAAACCAGCACCAAACCAGCATCAAACCAGCATCAAACCAGCACCAAACCAGCACCAAACCAGCACCAAACCAGGATCAAACCAGCATCAAACCAGCATTAAACCAGCACCAAACCAGCACCAAACCAGCATCAAACCAGCATCAAACCAGCATCAAACCAGCACCAAACCAGCATCAAACCAGCACCAAACCAGCACCAAACCAGCACCAAACCAGCACCAAACCAGCATCAAACCAGCACCAAACCAGCATCAAACCAGCACCAAACCAGCACCAAACCAGCACCAAACCAGCACCAAACCAGCATCAAACCAGCATCAAACCAGCACCAAACCAGCACCAAACCAGCACCAAACCAGCATCAAACCAGCATCAAACCAGCACCAAACCAGCACCAAACCAGCACCAAACCAGCATCAAACCAGCATCAAACCAGCACCAAACCAGCACCAAACCAGCATCAAACCAGCACCAAACCAGCACCAAACCAGCATCAAACCAGCATCAAACCAGCACAAAACCAGCACCAAACCAGCATCAAACCAGCATCAAACCAGCACCAAACCAGCATCAAACCAGCATCAAACCAGCACCAAACCAGCAACAAACCAGCATCAAACCAACACAAAACCAAACCAGCATCAAACCAGCACCAAACCAGCATCAAACCAGCATCAAACCAGCACAAAACCAGCACCAAACCAGCATCAAACCAGCACCAAACCAGCAAAAAACCAGCATCAAACCAACACAAAACCAAACCAGCATCAAACCAGCACCAAACCAGCACCAAACCGGCATCAAACCAGCATCAAACCAGCATCAAACCAGCACCAAACCAGCACCAAACCAGCATCAAACCAGCATCAAACCAGCATCAAACCAGCATTAAACCAGCACCAAACCAGCACCAAACCAGCACCAAACCAGCACCAAACCAGCATCAAACCAGCATCAAACCAGCACCAAACCAGCACCAAACCAGCATCAAACCAGCATCAAACCAGCATCAAACCAGCATTAAACCAGCACCAAACCAGCACCAAACCAGCATCAAACCAGCACCAAACCAGCACCAAACCAGCACCAAACAAGCATTAAACCAGCACCAAACCAGCACCAAACCAGCACCAAACCAGCATCAAACCAAACCAGCACCAAACCAGCACCAAACCAGCATCAAACCAGCATCAAACCAGCATCAAACCAGCATCAAACCAGCACCAAACCAGCACCAAACCAGCATCAAACCAGCATCAAACCAGCATCAAACCAGCATTAAACCAGCATCAAACCAGCACCAAACCAGCACCAAACCAGCATCAAACCAGCATCAAACCAGCACCAAACCAGCACCAAACCAGCATCAAACCAGCATCAAACCAGCATCAAACCAGCATTAAACCAGCACCAAACCAGCACCAAACCAGCATCAAACCAGCACCAAACCAGCATCAAACCAGCACCAAACCAGCACCAAACCAGCACCAAACCAGCACCAAACCAGCATCAAACCAGCATCAAACCAGCACCAAACCAGCACCAAACCAGCATCAAACCAGCACCAAACCAGCACCAAACCAGCATCAAACCAGCACCAAACCAGCACCAAACCAGCATCAAACCAGAACCAAACAAAACCAGCACCAAACCAGCATCAAACCAGCATCAAACCAGAACCAAACAAAACCAGCACCAAACCAGCACCAAACCAGCATCAAACCAGCATCAAACCAGAACCAAACAAAACCAGCAACAAACCAGCATCAAACCAGCACCAAACCAGCATCAAACCAGCACCAAACCAGCACCAAACCAGCATCAAACCAGCACCAAACCAGCATCAAACCAGCATCAAACCAGCACCAAACCAGCACCAAACCAGCACCAAACCAGCATCAAACCAGAACCAAACAAAACCAGCACCAAACCAGCACCAAACCAGCACCAAACCAGCATCAAACCAGAACCAAACAAAACCAGCACCAAACCAGCATCAAACCAGCATCAAACCAGAACCAAACAAAACCAGCACCAAACCAGCATCAAACCAGCACAAAACCAGCACCAAACCAGCATCAAACCAGCATCAAAACCAGCACCAAACCAGCACCAAACCAGCATCAAACCAACATCAAACCAGCATCAAACCAGCACCAAACCAGCACCAAACCAGCATCAAACCAGCATCAAACCAAACCAGCACCAAACCAGCATCAAACCAGCATCAAACCAGCATCAAACCAGCATCAAACCAGCATCAAACCAGCACCAAACCAGCATCAAACCATCATCAAACCAGTACCAAACCAGCACCAACCCAAAACAAAACCAGCACCAAACCAGCACCAAACCAGCATCAAACCAGCATCAAACCAGCATCAAACCAGCACCAAACCAGCACCAAACCAGCATCAAACCAGCATCAAACCAGCATTAAACCAGCATCAAACCAGCACCAAACCAGCACCAAACCAGCATCAAACCAGCATCAAACCAGCACCAAACCAGCACCAAACCAGCATCAAACCAGCATCAAACCAGCATCAAACCAGCATTAAACCAGCACCAAACCAGCACCAAACCAGCATCAAACCAGCACCAAACCAGCACCAAACCAGCACCAAACAAGCATTAAACCAGCACCAAACCAGCACCAAACCAGCATCAAACCAGCATCAAACCAGCACCAAACCAGCACCAAACCAGCATCAAACCAGCACCAAACCAGCACCAAACCAGCACCAAACCAGCACCAAACCAGCACCAAACCAGCATCAAACCAGCACCAAACCAGCATCAAACCAGCACCAAACCAGCACCAAACCAGCACCAAACCAGCACCAAACCAGCATCAAACCAGCATCAAACCAGCACCAAACCAGCACCAAACCAGCATCAAACCAGCACCAAACCAGCACCAAACCAGCATCAAACCAGCACCAAACCAGCATCAAACCAGAACCAAACAAAACCAGCACCAAACCAGCACCAAACCAGCATCAAACCAGAACCAAACAAAACCAGCACCAAACCAGCACCAAACCAGCACCAAACCAGCACCAAACCAGCATCAAACCAGCATCAAACCAGCACCAAACCAGCACCAAACCAGCATCAAACCAGCACCAAACCAGCACCAAACCAGCATCAAACCAGCACCAAACCAGCATCAAACCAGAACCAAACAAAACCAGCACCAAACCAGCATCAAACCAGAACCAAACAAAACCAGCACCAAACCAGCACCAAACCAGCACCAAACCAGCATCAAACCAGAACCAAACAAAACCAGCACCAAACCAGCATCAAACCAGCATCAAACCAGAACCAAACAAAACCAGCACCAAACCAGCATCAAACCAGCACAAAACCAGCACCAAACCAGCATCAAACCAGCATCAAAACCAGCACCAAACCAGCACCAAACCAGCACCAAACCAGCATCAAACCAACATCAAACCAGCATCAAACCAGCACCAAACCAGCACCAAACCAGCATCAAACCAGCATCAAACCAAACCAGCACCAAACCAGCATCAAACCAGCATCAAACCAGCATCAAACCAGCACCAAACCAGCACCAAACCAGCATCAAACCAGCATCAAACCAGCATCAAACCAGCATCAAACCAGCACCAAACCAGCACCAAACCAGCATCAAACCAGCATCAAACCAGCATCAAACCAGCATTAAACCAGCATCAAACCAGCACCAAACCAGCACCAAACCAGCATCAAACCAGCATCAAACCAGCACCAAACCAGCACCAAACCAGCATCAAACCAGCATCAAACCAGCATCAAACCAGCATTAAACCAGCACCAAACCAGCACCAAACCATCATCAAACCAGCACCAAACCAGCACCAAACCAGCACCAAACAAGCATTAAACCAGCACCAAACCAGCACCAAACCAGCATCAAACCAGCATCAAACCAGCACCAAACCAGCACCAAACCAGCATCAAACCAGCACCAAACCAGCACCAAACCAGCACCAAACCAGCACCAAACCAGCACCAAACCAGCACCAAACCAGCACCAAACCAGCATCAAACCAGCATCAAACCAGCACCAAACCAGCACCAAACCAGCATCAAACCAGCACCAAACCAGCACCAAACCAGCATCAAACCAGCACCAAACCAGCACCAAACCAGCATCAAACCAGAACCAAACAAAACCAGCACCAAACCAGCATCAAACCAGCATCAAACCAGAACCAAACAAAACCAGCACCAAACCAGCACCAAACCAGCATCAAACCAGCATCAAACCAGCACCAAACCAGCACCAAACCAGCATCAAACCAGCACCAAACCAGCATCAAACCAGCACCAAACCAGCATCAAACCAGCACCAAACCAGCACCAAACCAGCATCAAACCAGCATCAAACCAGCACCAAACCAGCACCAAACCAGCACCAAACCAGCATCAAACCAGAACCAAACAAAACCAGCACCAAACCAGCACCAAACCAGCATCAAACCAACATCAAACCAGCATCAAACCAGCAGCAAACCAAACCAGCACCAAACCAGCATCAAACCAGCATCAAACCAGCATCAAACCAGAACCAAACAAAACCAGCACCAAACCAGCATCAAACCAGCATCAAACCAGAACCAAACAAAACCAGCACCAAACCAGCACCAAACCAGCATCAAACCAACATCAAACCAGCATCAAACCAGCACCAAACCAGCACCAAACCAACATCAAACCAGCATCAAACCAGCATCAAACCAAACCAGCACCAAACCAGCATCAAACCAGCATCAAACCAGCATCAAACCAGCATCAAACCAGCATCAAACCAGCATCAAACCAAACCAGCACCAAACCAGCATCAAACCAGCATCAAACCAGCATCAAACCAGCATCAAACCAGCATCAAACCAGCATCAAACCAGCATCAAACCAGCATCAAACCAAACCAGCACCAAACCAGCATCAAACCAGCATCAAACCAGCATCAAACCAGCATCAAACCAGCACCAAATCAGCATCAAACCAACATGAAACCAGCATCAAACCAGCATCAAACCAAACCAGCACCAAACCAGCATCAAACCAGCATCAAACCGGCATCAAACCAGCATCAAACCAGCATCAAACCAGCACCAAACCAGCATCAAACCAGCATCAAACCAGCACCAAACGAGCATCAAACCAGCACCAAACCAGCATCAAACCAGCACCAAACCAGCACCAAACCAGCACCAAACCAGCATCAAACCAGCACCAAACCAGCACCAAACCAGCACCAAACCAGCATCAAACCAGAACCAAACCAGCACCAAACCAGCACCAAACCAGCACCAAACCAGCACCAAACCAGCAACAAACCAGCACCAAACCAGCGTCAAACCAGCACAAAACCAGCATCAAACCAGCACCAAACCAGCATCAAACCAGCACAAAACCAGCATCAAACCAGCACCAAACCAGCACCAAACCAGCATCAAACCAGCACCAAACCAGCAACAAACCAAACCAGCATCAAACCAGCATCAAACCAGCACCAAACCAGCATCAAACCAACATCAAACCAGCATCAAACCAGCATCAAACCAGCACCAAACCAGCACCAAACCAGCACCAAACCAGCATCAAACCAGCACCAAACCAGCATCAAACCAGCACCAAACCAAACCAGCACCAAACCAGCATCAAACCAGCATCAAACCAGCACAAAACCAGCACCAAACCAGCACCAAACCAGCATCAAACCAGAACCAAACCAGCACCAAACCAGCACCAAACCAGCACCAAACCAGCACCAAACCAGCAACAAACCAGCACCAAACCAGCATCAAACCAGCACCAAACCAGCATCAAACCAGCACAAAACCAGCATCAAACCAGCACCAAACCAGCACCAAACCAGCATCAAACCAGCACAAAACCAGCATCAAACCAGCACCAAACCAGCACCAAACCAGCATCAAACCAGCACCAAACCAGCACCAAACCAGCACCAAACCAGCATCAAACCAGCACCAAACCAGCATCAAACCAGCACCAAACCAAACCAGCACCAAACCAGCATCAAACCAGCATCAAACCAGCACAAAACCAGCACCAAACCAGCACCAAACCAGCATCAAACCAGAACCAAACCAGCACCAAACCAGCACCAAACCAGCACCAAACCAGCACCAAACCAGCAACAAACCAGCACCAAACCAGCATCAAACCAGCACCAAACCAGCATCAAACCAGCACAAAACCAGCATCAAACCAGCACCAAACCAGCACCAAACCAGCATCAAACCAGCACAAAACCAGCATCAAACCAGCACCAAACCAGCACCAATCCAGCACCAAACCAGCACCAAACCGGCATGAAACCAGCATCAAACCAACACAAAACCAAACCAGCATCAAACCAGCACCAAACCAGCACCAAACCGGCATCAAACCAGCACCAAACCAGCATCAAACCAGCATCAAACCAGCATCAAACCAGCACCAAACCAGCATCAAACCAGCACCAAACCAGCACCAAACCAGCATCAAACCAGCATCAAACCAGCACCAAACCAACACCAAACCAGCATCAAACCAGCACCAAACCAGCACCAAACCAGCATCAAACAGCATCAAACCAAACCAGCACCAAACCAGCATCAAACCAGCATCAAACCAGCACCAAACCAGCACCAAACCAGCATCAAACCAGCATCAAACCAGCATCAAACCAGCACCAAACCAACACCAAACCAGCATCAAACCAGCACCAAACCAGCACCAAACCAGCATCAAACCAGCATCAAACCAGAACCAAACAAAACCAGCACCAAACCAGCACCAAACCAGCATTAAACCAGCATCAAACCAGCACCAAACCAGCATCAAACCAGCATTAAACCAGCACCAAACCAGCACCAAACCAGCATCAAACCAAACCAGCACCAAACCAGCACCAAACCAGCACCAAACCAGCATTAAACCAGCATCAAACCAGCACCAAACCAGCACCAAACCAGCATCAAACCAGCACCAAACCAGCACCAAACCAGCATCAAACCAGCATCAAACCAGCACCAAACCAGCACCAAACCAGCACCAAACCAGCATCAAACCAGCATCAAACCAGCATTAAACCAGCATCAAACCAGCATCAAACCAGCATCAAACCAGCATTAAACCAAACCAGCACCAAACCAGCACCAAACCAGCACCAAACCAGCACCAAACCAGCATCAAACCAGCACCAAACCAGCACCAAACCAGCACCAAACCAGCATCAAACCAGCACCAAACCAGCACCAAACCAGCACCAAACAAGCATTAAACCAGCACCAAACCAGCACCAAACCAGCACCAGACCAGCATCAAACCAAACCAGCACCAAACCAGCACCAAACCAGCATCAAACCAGCATCAAACCAGCATCAAACCAGCATCAAACCAGCACCAAACCAACACCAAACCAGCATCAAACCAGCATCAAACCAGCACCAAACCAGCATCAAACCAGCACCAAACCAGCATCAAACCAGCATCAAACCAGCACCAAACCAGCACCAAACCAGCACCAAACCAGCACCAAACCAGCATCAAACCAGCATCAAACCAGCACCAAACCAGCACCAAACCAGCATCAAACCAGCATCAAACCAGCATCAAACCAGCACCAAACCAGCATCAAACCAGCACCAAACCAGCATCAAACCAGCACCAAACCAGCACCAAACCAGCATCAAACCAGCACCAAACCAGCACCAAACCAGCACCAAACCAGCATCAAACCAGCACCAAACCAACACCAAACCAGCATCAAACCAGCATCAAACCAGCATCAAACCAGCACCAAACCAGCACCAAACCAGCACCAAACCAGCACCAAACAAAACCGGCACCAAACCAGCACCAAAGCAGCACCAAACCAGCACCAAAGCAGCACCAAACCAGCACCAAACAAAACCGGCACCAAACCAGCACCAAAGCAGCACCAAACCAGCACCAAACCGGCATCAAACCAGCATCAAACCAGCATCAAACCAGCACCAAACCAGCATCAAACCAGCACCAAACCAGCATCAAACCAGCACCAAACCAGCACCAAACCAGCATCAAACCAGCATCAAACCAGCACCAAACCAGCACCAAACCAGCATCAAACCAGCATTAAACCAGCACCAAACCAGCACCAAACCAGCATCAAACCAGCACCAAACCAGCACCAAACCAGCACCAAACAAGCATTAAACCAGCACCAAACCAGCACCAAACCAGCATCAAACCAACATCAAACCAGCATCAAACCAACACCAAACCAGCATCAAACCAGCACCAAACCAGCATCAAACCAGCACCAAACCAGCACCAAACCAGCATCAAACCAGCATCAAACCAGCATCAAACCAAACCAGCATCAAACCAGCATCAAACCAACATCAAACCAGCACCAAACCAGCACCAAACAAGCATTAAACCAGCACCAAACCAGCACCAAACCAGCATCAAACCAACATCAAACCAGCATCAAACCAGCACCAAACAAGCATTAAACCAGCACCAAACCAGCACCAAACCAGCATCAAACCAACATCAAACCAGCATCAAACCAACACCAAACCAGCATCAAACCAGAACCAAACCAGCATCAAACCAGCACCAAACCAGCATCAAACCAGCACCAAACCAAACCAGCACCAAACCAGCACCAAACCAAACCAGCATCAAACCAGCACCAAACCAGCATCAAACCAGCACCAAACCAGCATCAAACCAGCACAAAACCAGCATCAAACCAGCATCAAACCAGCACCAAACCAGCACCAAACCAGCATCAAACCAGCACAAAACCAGCATCAAACCAGCACCAAACCAGCACCAAACCAGCATCAAACCAGCACCAAACCAGCACCAAACCAGCATCAAACCAGCACCAAACCAGCACCAAACCAGCACCAAACCAAACCAGCATCAAACCGGCATCAAACCAGAACCAAACAAAACCAGCACCAAACCAGCACCAAACCAGCATCAAACCAGCACCAAACCAGAACCAAACAAAACCAGCACCAAACCAGCATCAAACCAGCATCAAACCAGCATCAAACCAGCACCAAACCAGCACCAAACCAGCACCAAACCAGCATCAAACCAGCATCAAACCAGCACCAAACCAGCACCAAACCAGCACCAAACCAGCATCAAACCAGCACCAAACCAGCACCAAACCGGCATCAAACCAGCATCAAACCAGCACAAAACCAGCACCAAACCAGCATCAAACCAGCATCAAACCAGCATCAAACCAGCACCAAACCAGCACCAAACCAGCACCAAACCAGCATCAAACCAGCACCAAACCAGCACCAAACCAGCATCAAACCAGCACCAAACCAGCACCAAACCAGCACCAAACCAGCACCAAACCAGCACCAAACCAGCATCAAACCAGCACCAAACCAGCACCAAACCAGCACCAAACCAGCATCAAACCAGCACCAAACCAGCACCAAACCAGCATCAAACCAGAACCAAACAAAACCAGCACCAAACCAGCATCAAACCAGCATCAAACCAGAACCAAACAAAACCAGCACCAAACCAGCACCAAACCAGCATCAAACCAGCATCAAACCAGAACCAAACAAAACCAGCACCAAACCAGCATCAAACCAGCATCAAACCAGCATCAAACCAGCACCAAACCAGCATCAAACCAGCACCAAACCAGCATCAAACCAGCACCAAACCAGCACCAAACCAGCATCAAACCAGCACCAAACCAGCATCAAACCAGCACCAAACCAGCACCAAACCAGCACCAAACCAGCACCAAACCAGCATCAAACCAGAACCAAACAAAACCAGCACCAAACCAGCACCAAACCAGCACCAAACCAGCACCAAACCAGCATCAAACCAGAACCAAACAAAACCAGCACCAAACCAGCATCAAACCAGCACAAAACCAGCACCAAACCAGCATCAAACCAGCACAAAACCAGCACCAAACCAGCATCAAACCAGCATCAAACCAGCACCAAACCAAACCAGCACCAAACCAGCATCAAACCAGCATCAAACCAGCACCAAACCAGCATCAAACCAGCACAAAACCAGCATCAAACCAGCACCAAACCAGCACCAAACCAGCATCAAACCAGCACAAAACCAGCATCAAACCAGCACCAAACCAGCACCAAACCAGCATCAAACCAGCACCAAACCAGCAACAAACCAAACCAGCATCAAACCAGCATCAAACCAGCACCAAACCAGCATCAAACCAACATCAAACCAGCATCAAACCAGCATCAAACCAGCACAAAACCAGCACCAAACCAGCACCAAACCAGCATCAAACCAGCATCAAACCAGCACAAAACCAGCACCAAACCAGCACCAAACCAGCATCAAACCAGAACCAAACCAGCACCAAACCAGCACCAAACCAGCACCAAACCAGCACCAAACCAGCAACAAACCAGCACCAAACCAGCATCAAACCAGCACCAAACCAGCATCAAACCAGCACAAAACCAGCATCAAACCAGCACCAAACCAGCACCAAACCAGCATCAAACCAGCACAAAACCAGCATCAAACCAGCACCAAACCAGCACCAAACCAGCACCAAACCAGCACCAAACCGGCATGAAACCAGCATCAAACCAACACAAAACCAAACCAGCATCAAACCAGCACCAAACCAGCACCAAACCGGCATCAAACCAGCATCAAACCAGCACAAAACCAGCACCAAACCAGCATCAAACCAGCATCAAACCAGCACCAAACCAGCACCAAACCAGCACCAAACCAGCATCAAACCAGCACCAAACCAGCACCAAACCAGCATCAAACCAGCACCAAACCAGCACCAAACCAGCATCAAACCAGCACCAAACCAGCACCAAACCAGCATCAAACCAGCACCAAACCAGCATCAAACCAACATCAAACCAGCACCAAACCAGCATCAAACCAGCACCAAACCAGCACCAAACCAGCATCAAACCAGCACCAAACCAGCACCAAACCAGCATCAAACCAGCATCAAACCAGCACCAAACCAGCACCAAACCAGCATCAAACCAGCACCAAACCAGCACCAAACCAGCATCAAACCAGCACCAAACCAGCATCAAACCAACATCAAACCAGCACCAAACCAGCATCAAACCAGCACCAAACCAGCATCAAACCAGCACCAAACCAGCACCAAACCAGCACCAAATCAGCATCAAACCAGCATCAAACCAGCACCAAACCAGCACCAAACCAGCATCAAACCAGCACCAAACCAGCACCAAACCAGCATCAAACCAGCACCAAACCAGCATCAAACCAACATCAAACCAGCACCAAACCAGCATCAAACCAGCACCAAACCAGCATCAAACCAGCACCAAACCAGCACCAAACCAGCACCAAATCAGCATCAAACCAGCACCAAACCAGCACCAAACCAGCACCAAACCAGCACCAAACCAAACCAGCATCAAACCAGCACCAAACCAGCATCAAACCAAACCAGCACCAAACCAGCATCAAACCAGCATCAAACCAGCACCAAACCAGCACCAAACCAGCACCAAACCAGCATCAAACCAGCATCAAACCAGCACCAAACCAGCACCAAACCAGCACCAAACCAGCATCAAACCAGCACCAAACCAGCACCAAACCAGCATCAAACCAGCACCAAACCAGCACCAAACCAGCACCAAACCAAACCAGCATCAAACCGGCATCAAACCAGAACCAAACAAAACCAGCACCAAACCAGCACCAAACCAGCATCAAACCAGCACCAAACCAGAACCAAACAAAACCAGCACCAAACCAGCATCAAACCAGCATCAAACCAGCATCAAACCAGCACCAAACCAGCACCAAACCAGCACCAAACCAGCATCAAACCAGCATCAAACCAGCACCAAACCAGCACCAAACCAGCACCAAACCAGCATCAAACCAGCACCAAACCAGCACCAAACCGGCATCAAACCAGCATCAAACCAGCACAAAACCAGCACCAAACCAGCATCAAACCAGCATCAAACCAGCATCAAACCAGCACCAAACCAGCACCAAACCAGCACCAAACCAGCATCAAACCAGCACCAAACCAGCACCAAACCAGCATCAAACCAGCACCAAACCAGCACCAAACCAGCACCAAACCAGCACCAAACCAGCACCAAACCAGCATCAAACCAGCACCAAACCAGCACCAAACCAGCACCAAACCAGCATCAAACCAGCACCAAACCAGCACCAAACCAGCATCAAACCAGAACCAAACAAAACCAGCACCAAACCAGCATCAAACCAGCATCAAACCAGAACCAAACAAAACCAGCACCAAACCAGCACCAAACCAGCATCAAACCAGCATCAAACCAGAACCAAACAAAACCAGCACCAAACCAGCATCAAACCAGCATCAAACCAGCATCAAACCAGCACCAAACCAGCATCAAACCAGCACCAAACCAGCATCAAACCAGCACCAAACCAGCACCAAACCAGCATCAAACCAGCACCAAACCAGCATCAAACCAGCACCAAACCAGCACCAAACCAGCACCAAACCAGCACCAAACCAGCATCAAACCAGAACCAAACAAAACCAGCACCAAACCAGCACCAAACCAGCACCAAACCAGCACCAAACCAGCACCAAACCAGCATCAAACCAGAACCAAACAAAACCAGCACCAAACCAGCATCAAACCAGCACAAAACCAGCACCAAACCAGCATCAAACCAGCACAAAACCAGCACCAAACCAGCATCAAACCAGCATCAAACCAGCACCAAACCAAACCAGCACCAAACCAGCATCAAACCAGCATCAAACCAGCACCAAACCAGCATCAAACCAGCACAAAACCAGCATCAAACCAGCACCAAACCAGCACCAAACCAGCATCAAACCAGCACAAAACCAGCATCAAACCAGCACCAAACCAGCACCAAACCAGCATCAAACCAGCACCAAACCAGCAACAAACCAAACCAGCATCAAACCAGCATCAAACCAGCACCAAACCAGCATCAAACCAACATCAAACCAGCATCAAACCAGCATCAAACCAGCACAAAACCAGCACCAAACCAGCACCAAACCAGCATCAAACCAGCATCAAACCAGCACAAAACCAGCACCAAACCAGCACCAAACCAGCATCAAACCAGAACCAAACCAGCACCAAACCAGCACCAAACCAGCACCAAACCAGCACCAAACCAGCAACAAACCAGCACCAAACCAGCATCAAACCAGCACCAAACCAGCATCAAACCAGCACAAAACCAGCATCAAACCAGCACCAAACCAGCACCAAACCAGCATCAAACCAGCACAAAACCAGCATCAAACCAGCACCAAACCAGCACCAAACCAGCACCAAACCAGCACCAAACCGGCATGAAACCAGCATCAAACCAACACAAAACCAAACCAGCATCAAACCAGCACCAAACCAGCACCAAACCGGCATCAAACCAGCATCAAACCAGCACAAAACCAGCACCAAACCAGCATCAAACCAGCATCAAACCAGCACCAAACCAGCACCAAACCAGCACCAAACCAGCATCAAACCAGCACCAAACCAGCACCAAACCAGCATCAAACCAGCACCAAACCAGCACCAAACCAGCATCAAACCAGCACCAAACCAGCACCAAACCAGCATCAAACCAGCACCAAACCAGCATCAAACCAACATCAAACCAGCACCAAACCAGCATCAAACCAGCACCAAACCAGCACCAAACCAGCATCAAACCAGCACCAAACCAGCACCAAACCAGCATCAAACCAGCATCAAACCAGCACCAAACCAGCACCAAACCAGCATCAAACCAGCACCAAACCAGCACCAAACCAGCATCAAACCAGCACCAAACCAGCATCAAACCAACATCAAACCAGCACCAAACCAGCATCAAACCAGCACCAAACCAGCATCAAACCAGCACCAAACCAGCACCAAACCAGCACCAAATCAGCATCAAACCAGCATCAAACCAGCACCAAACCAGCACCAAACCAGCATCAAACCAGCACCAAACCAGCACCAAACCAGCATCAAACCAGCACCAAACCAGCATCAAACCAACATCAAACCAGCACCAAACCAGCATCAAACCAGCACCAAACCAGCATCAAACCAGCACCAAACCAGCACCAAACCAGCACCAAATCAGCATCAAACCAGCACCAAACCAGCACCAAACCAGCACCAAACCAGCACCAAACCAAACCAGCATCAAACCAGCACCAAACCAGCATCAAACCAAACCAGCACCAAACCAGCATCAAACCAGCATCAAACCAGCACCAAACCAGCACCAAACCAGCACCAAACCAGCATCAAACCAGCATCAAACCAGCACCAAACCAGCACCAAACCAGCACCAAACCAGCATCAAACCAGCACCAAACCAGCACCAAACCGGCATCAAACCAGCATCAAACCAGCACAAAACCAGCACCAAACCAGCATCAAACCAGCACCAAACCAGCATCAAACCAGCACCAAACCAGCATCAAACCAGCATCAAACCAGCACCAAACCAGCACCAAACCAGCACCAAACCAGCATCAAACCAGCACCAAACCAGCACCAAACCAGCATCAAACCAGCACCAAACCAGCACCAAACCAGCACCAAACCAGCACCAAACCAGCACCAAACCAGCATCAAACCAGCACCAAACCAGCACCAAACCAGCACCAAACCAGCATCAAACCAGCACCAAACCAGCACCAAACCAGCATCAAACCAGAACCAAACAAAACCAGCACCAAACCAGCACCAAACCAGCATCAAACCAGCATCAAACCAGAACCAAACAAAACCAGCACCAAACCAGCATCAAACCAGCATCAAACCAGCACCAAACCAGCATCAAACCAGCACCAAACCAGCACCAAACCAGCACCAAACCAGCACCAAACCAGCATCAAACCAGAACCAAACAAAACCAGCACCAAACCAGCACCAAACCAGCACCAAACCAGCACCAAACCAGCACCAAACCAGCATCAAACCAGAACCAAACAAAACCAGCACCAAACCAGCATCAAACCAGCACAAAACCAGCACCAAACCAGCATCAAACCAGCACAAAACCAGCACCAAACCAGCATCAAACCAGCATCAAACCAGAACCAAACAAAACCAGCACCAAACCAGCACCAAACCAGCATCAAACCAGCATCAAACCAGAACCAAACAAAACCAGCACCAAACCAGCATCAAACCAGCACAAAACCAGCACCAAACCAGCATCAAACCAGCACAAAACCAGCACCAAACCAGCATCAAACCAGCATCAAAACCAGCACCAAACCAGCACCAAACCAAACCAAACCAAACCAGCATCAAACCAGCATCAAACCAGCATCAAACCAGCATCAAACCAGCACCAAACCAGCATCAAACCAACATCAAACCAGCATCAAACCAGCACCAAACCAGCACCAAACCAGCATCAAACCAGCATCAAACCAAACCAGCACCAAACCAGCATCAAACCAGCATCAAACCAGCATCAAACCAGCATCAAACCAGCATCAAACCAGCACCAAACCAGCATCAAACCATCATCAAACCAGTACCAAACCAGCACCAACCCAAAACCAAACCAGCACCAAACCAGCACCAAACCAGCATCAAACCAGCACCAAACCAGCACCAAACCAGCACCAAACAAGCATTAAACCAGCACCAAACCAGCACCAAACCAGCACCAAACCAGCATCAAACCAGCACCAAACCAGCATCAAACCAGCACCAAACCAGCACCAAACCAGCACCAAACCAGCACCAAACCAGCATCAAACCAGCATCAAACCAGCACCAAACCAGCACCAAACCAGCATCAAACCAGCACCAAACCAGCACCAAACCAGCATCAAACCAGCACCAAACCAGCACCAAACCAGCACCAAACCAAACCAGCATCAAACCGGCATCAAACCAGAACCAAACAAAACCAGCACCAAACCAGCACCAAACCAGCATCAAACCAGCATCAAACCAGAACCAAACAAAACCAGCACCAAACCAGCACCAAACCAGCATCAAACCAGCATCAAACCAGAACCAAACAAAACCAGCACCAAACCAGCATCAAACCAGCATCAAACCAGCATCAAACCAGCACCAAACCAGCACCAAACCAGCACCAAACCAGCATCAAACCAGCATCAAACCAGCACCAAACCAGCACCAAACCAGCACCAAACCAGCATCAAACCAGAACCAAACAAAACCAGCACCAAACCAGCATCAAACCAGAACCAAACAAAACCAGCACCAAACCAGCATCAAACCAGCACAAAACCAGCACCAAACCAGCATCAAACCAGCATCAAACCAGCACCAAACCAGCATCAAACCAGAACCAAACAAAACCAGCACCAAACCAGCATCAAACCAGCATCAAACCAGCATCAAACCAGCACCAAACCAGCACCAAACCAGCACCAAACCAGCATCAAACCAGCATCAAACCAGCACCAAACCAGCACCAAACCAGCACCAAACCAGCATCAAACCAGAACCAAACAAAACCAGCACCAAACCAGCATCAAACCAGAACCAAACAAAACCAGCACCAAACCAGCATCAAACCAGCACAAAACCAGTACCAAACCAGCATCAAACCAGCATCAAAACCAGCACCAAACCAGCACCAAACCAAACCAAACCAGCATCAAACCAGCATCAAACCAGCATCAGACCAGCATCAAACCAAACTAGCACCAAACCAGCATCAAACCAGCACCAAACCAGCATCAAACCAGCACCAAACCAGCACCAAACCAGCATCAAACCAGCACCAAACCAGCATCAAACCAGCATCAAACCAGCATCAAACCAAACCAGCATCAAACCAGCACCAAACCAGCATCAAACCAGCATCAAACCAGCACCAAACCAGCATCAAACCAGCACCAAACCAGTACCAAACCAGCACCAACCCAAAACCAAACCAGCACCAAACCAGCACCAAACCAGCATCAAACCAGCATCAAACCAGCACCAAACCAGCATCAAACCAGCACCAAACCAGCATCAAACCAGCACCAAACCAAACCAGCACCAAACCAGCATCAAACCAGCACCAAACCAGCATCAAACCAAACCAGCACCAAACCAGCATCAAACCAGCACCAAACCAGCATCAAACCAGCATCAAATCAAACCAGCACCAAACCAGCATCAAACCAGCATCAAACCAGCATCAAACCAGCATCAAACCAGCATCAAACCAAACCAGCATCAAACCAGCACCAAACCAGCATCAAACCAGCATCAAACCAGCATCAAACCAGCACCAAACCAGCACCAAACCAGCATCAAACCAGCATCAAACCAGCATCAAACCAGCACAAGACCAGCACCAAACCAGCACCAAACCAGCATCAAACCAGAACCAAACCAGCACCAAACCAGCACCAAACCAGCACCAAACCAGCACCAAGCCAGCACCAAACCAGCAACAAACCAGCACCAAACCAGCATCAAACCAGCACAAAACCAGCATCAAACCAGCACCAAACCAGCACCAAACCAGCACCAAACCAGCATCAAACCAGCACAAAACCAGCACCAAACCAGCACCAAACCAGCACCAAACCAGCATCAAACCAGCATCAAACCAGCATCAAACCAGCACCAAACCAGCATCAAACCAGCATCAAACCAACATCAAACCAGCATCAAACCAGCACCAAACCAGCACCAAACCAGCACCAAACCAGCATCAAACCAGAACCAAACCAGCATCAAACCAGCACAAAACCAGCATCAAACCAGCATCAAACCAGCACCAAACCAGCATCAAACCAGCATTAAACCAGCATCAAACCAGCACCAAACCAGCATCAAACCAGCATCAAACCAGCACCAAACCAGAACCAAACAAAACCAGCACCAAACCAGCACCAAACCAGCACCAAACCAGAATGAAACCAGCACAAAACCAGCACCAAACCAGCACCAAACCAGCACCAAATCAGCACCAAACCAGAACCAAACAAAACCAGCACCAAACCAGCATCAAACCAGCACCAAACCAGCACCAAACCAGCACCAAACCAGCACCAAACCAGCACCAAACCAGCACCAAACCAGCAACAAACCAGCACCAAACCAGCATCAAACCAGCACAAAACCAGCATCAAACCAGCACCAAACCAGCACCAAACCAGCATCAAACCAGCACAAAACCAGCACCAAACCAGCACCAAACCAGCACCAAACCAGCACCAAACCAGCACCAAACCAGCATCAAACCAGCACCAAACCAGCATCAAACCAGCATCAAACCAGCACCAAACCAGCATCAAACCAGCTCCAAACCAAACCAGCACCAAACCAGCATCAAACCAGCATCAAACCAGCATCAAACCAGCATCAAACCAGCATCAAACCAGCACCAAACCAGCATCAAACCAGTACCAAACCAGCATCAAACCAGCATCAAACCAGCACCAAACCAGCACCAAACCAGCATCAAACCAGCACCAAACCAGCATCAAACCAGCACCAAACCAGCATCAAACCAGCATCAAACCAGCATCAAACCAGCATCAAACCAGCATCAAACCAGCATCAAACCAGCACCAAACCAGCATCAAACCAGTACCAAACCAGCATCAAACCAGCATCAAACCAGCACCAAACCAGCATCAAACCAGCATCAAACCAGCATCAAACCAGCATCAAACCAGCACCAAACCAGCATCAAACTGTACCAAACCAGCATCAAACCAGCATCAAACCAGTACCAAACCAACATCAAACCAGCATCAAACCAGCATCAAACCAGCATCAAACCAGCATCAAACCAGCACCAAACCAGCATCAAACCAGCACCAAACCAAACCAGCACCAAACCAGCATCAAACCAGCATCAAACCAAACCAGCATCAAACCAGCATCAAACCAGCACCAAACCAGCAACAAACCAGCATCAAACCAGCACCAAAACAGCACCAAACCAGCATCAAACCAGCACCAAACCAGCATCAAACCAGCACCAAACCAGCACCAAACCAGCATCAAACCAGCATCAAACCAGCACCAAACCAGCATCAAACCAGCATCAAACCAGCATCAAACCAGCATCAAACCAGCATCAAACCAAACCAGCATCAAACCAGCAACAAACCAGCATCAAACCAGCACCAAACCAGCACCAAACCAGCATCAAACCAGCATCAAACCAGCACCAAACCAGCATCAAACCAGCATCAAACCAGCATCAAACCAGCATCAAACCAGCATCAAACCAAACCAGCATCAAACCAGCATCAAACCAGCATCAAACCAGCACCAAACCAGCATCAAACCAGCACCAAACCAGCATCAAACCAAACCAGCACCAAACCAGCATCAAACCAGCATCAAACCAGCATCAAACCAGCAACAAACCAGCATCAAACCAGCATCAAACCAGCACCAAACCAGTACCAAACCAGCATCAAACCAGCACCAAACCAGCACCAAACCAGCACCAAACCAGCATCAAACCAGCACAAAACCAGCACCAAACCAGCACCAAACCAGCATCAAACCAGCATCAAACCAGCACCAAACCAGCATCAAACCAGCACCAAACCAGAACCAAACAAAACCAGCACCAAACCAGCACCAAACCAGCACCAAACCAGAATGAAACCAGCACAAAACCAGCACCAAACCAGCACCAAACCAGCACCAAACCAGCATCAAACCAGCACCAAACCAGCATCAAACCAGCACCAAACCAGCACCAAACCAGCACCAAACAAAACCAGCACCAAACCAGCATCAAACCAGCACCAAACCAGCACCAAACCAGCACCAAACCAGCATCAAACCAACATCAAACCAGCATCAAACCAGCATCAAACCAGCATTAAACCAGCACCAAACCAGCACCAAACCAGCATCAAACCAGCATCAAACCAGCATCAAACCAGCACCAAACCAGAACCAAACAAAACCAGCACCAAACCAGCACCAAACCAGCTTCAAACCAGCACCAAACCAGCACCAAACCAGCACCAAACCAGCACCAAACCAGCATCAAACCAGAACCAAACAAAACCAGCACCAAACCAGCATCAAACCAGCACCAAACCAGCATTAAACCAGCATTAAACCAGCATCAAACCAGCACCAAACCAGCATCAAACCAGCATCAAACCAGCACCAAACCAGAACCAAACAAAACCAGCACCAAACCAGCACCAAACCAGCACCAAACCAGAATGAAACCAGCACAAAACCAGCACCAAACCAGCACCAAACCAGCACCAAACCAGCATCAAACCAGCACCAAACCAGCATCAAACCAGCACCAAACCAGCACCAAACCAGCACCAAACCAGCACCAAACCAGCATCAAACCAGCACCAAACCAGCATCAAACCAGCACCAAACCAGCACCAAACCAGCACCAAACCAGCACCAAACCAGCATCAAACCAGCATCAAACCAGCACCAAACCAGAACCAAACAAAACCAGCACCAAACCAGCATCAAACCAGCACCAAACCAGCATCAAACCAACATCAAACCAGCATCAAACCAGCACCAAACCAGCACCAAACCAAACCAGCACCAAACCAGCACCAAACCAAACCAGCATCAAACCAGCACCAAACCAGCACCAAACCAGCATCAAACCAGCACCAAACCAGCACCAAACCAGCACCAAACCAGCATCAAACGAGCACCAAACCAGCACCAAACCAGCATCAAACCAGCACCAAACCAGCATCAAACCAGCACCAAACCAGCATCAAACCAGCATCAAACCAGCACCAAACCAGCATCAAATCAGCATCAAACCAGCATCAAACCAGCATCAAACCAGCACCAAACCAGCATCAAACCAGCATCAAACCAGCACCAAACCAGCACCAAACCAGCACCAAACCAGCATCAAACCAGCATCAAACCAGCATCAAACCAGCATCAAACCAGCACCAAACCAGCACCAAACCAGCACCAAACCAGCATCAAACCAAACCAGCATCAAACCAGCACCAAACCAGCACCAAACCAGCACCAAACCAGCATCAAACCAGCATCAAACCAGCATCAAACCAGCACCAAACCAGCACCAAACCAGCATCAAACCAGCACCAAACCAGCACCAAACCAGCTTCAAACCAGCATCAAACCAGCACCAAACCAGCACCAAACCAGCACCAAACCAGCACCAAACCAGCACCAAACCAAACCAGCATCAAACCAGCACCAAACCAGCACCAAACCAGCTTCAAACCAGCATCAAACCAGCACCAAACCAGCACCAAACCAGCACCAAACCAGCACCAAACCAGCACCAAACCAGCATCAAACCAGCATCAAACCGAACCAGCATCAAACCAGCACCAAACCAAACCAGCATCAAACCAGCACCAAACCAGCACCAAACCAGCATCAAACCAGCACCAAACCAGCACCAAACCAAACCAGCACCAAACCAGCACCAAACCAGCATCAAACCAGCACCAAACCAGCATCAAACCAGCACCAAACCAGCACCAAACCAAACCAGCACCAAACCAGCACCAAACCAGCACCAAACCAGCACCAAACCAGCATCAAACCAGCACCAAACCAAACCAGCACCAAACCAGCACCAAACCAGCACCAAACCAGCATCAAACCAGCACCAAACCAGCACCAAACCAAACCAGCACCAAACCAGCACCAAACCAGCATCAAACCAGAACCAAACAAAATTAAAGCTGCAAGCAGCGATGAACGGGCCCTCGCACTCACGGCCACCGCCCCCCATAAGCATATCAGAAATGACACCACCCACGACTTCCTATGTCAAACCATTGAAAAGTTATAGCAGAAAATCGGGACAACCAATCAGAAGAAGGGGCGGGGCTAATTCAGGCCAATGAAGGTCAAGGACTCCATACAGAATCTGATGACACCACCCACGACTCTCTATGTCAAACCATTCAAAAGTTATAGCAGAAAATCGGGACAACCAATCAGAAGAAGGGGCGGGGCTAATTCAGGCCAACGAAGGTCAAGGACTCCATACAGAATCTGATGACACCACCCACGACTCTCTATGTCAAACCATTCAAAAGTTATAGCAGAAAATCGGGACAACCAATCAGAAGAAGGGGCGGGGCTAATTTTCGCCAATTATGGTCAAGGACTCAATACCGAGTCCGATGACACCACCCACGACTCTTTATGTCAAACCTTTCAAAAGTTATGGCAGAGAAAAGTATTCTAGGGGGCGCTGTTGAGCCGTTAGGCCACGCCCATTAATGCAAACCATGAAATATCAAATGTATCGACAGGCCTGGCTTTTCTTTAAGCTGCGACATGATACAGGTGTGTACCCATTTTTGTTCATGTACGTCAAACCGTATTATGGGGCTTGAGGCGCAAAGTTTTTTCTGTCTGAACCAATCAGATGAAGGGTGGGCGCGCTTTTTGCCGTCTAGCATCGCCACGGTAACGCTTTTGAAAGAGAAAAGTAATGCGTGGTGTCGGAGGATGGAGACGCACGTTTTGATGTATAACACACCTGGGTGCACGTTACGTTCGGGCCGTATTAATGACGGAAGAAATGGCATAAATTGCGCCAAAATTACACGATTAATTCAAAATGTTCAAAATGGCCGACTTCCTGTTCGGTTTCGGCCATGGCGCCAAGAGACTTTTCTTTAAGTTGTGACATGATACAGGTGTGTACCGATTTTGGTGCATGTACGTCAAACCGTATTGTGGGGCTTGAGGCACAAAGTTTTCTAGGGGGCGCTGTTGAGCCATTAGGTCCCGCTCATTAATGCAAACCATTAAATATCAAATTTTTCACCAGGCCTGGCTCAGTGTTTCGAGAGGAGGTAGTAAAACGTTAATACCTGAAGCAACAGCAGGACTGGTATCATCACCATCACCACCTTTGAACAGCCAATATGCTTAGTGTTTTTTCATACACGTATAGTTCATACAGGAAGATAGTGTAGCCTTTGTCTCACTTGATTTGGCCTTGTATTCATATACATACTAATTGAATGATTATAGGCTATCCCATTTGTTGCCCAAATAAATAATTTCAAAATCAGTAAATAATTAAAATCAGTACTCGAGTTGTAAAAAAAAAAAATCAGGGGGGATGGTGGATTTTATCATATGGGGACAGATAATTGTGCTGATTACAAATAATATAATATATTACAAATAATAGCAGTGACCAAAACACCTGCAGAAATACTGCAGGAATGACATAGCAGCAGTTAAATGCAGCCTTCTGTAAGCTTTAAATATCCACTGGGCTTACATCAAATACATCAAAACACAACAATAAAAAACACTTTTCTGAACTTATCAATATGACTCTGTCCTTCACAGGATAAGTAACACGGATCACTGCAAAAACTCTAAATCTTAACAAGAATATTTGTCTTATTTCTAGTTAAAATGTCTAATTTTAGTAAAAAAATCTCATTACACTTAAAACAAGACTCATCACTGGAAAAAACAACAATTTTCCCCTGTTTCAAGTAGATTTTCACTTGTAATAAGTAGAAAAATCTGCATGTGGAACAAGATTGTTTTGCTTGTAATAAGAAGATAAATCTTGTCCCACTGGCAGATTTTTCTACTTATTTCAAGTGAACATTTACTTGAAACAGGTGAAAATTGTCAAATAAGTTATTTTTCTGGTGTTATTTTTCTGGTGGTGACTCTAAATGTTGAAATAGCAGTAAAACCACATTCATTGATGAAATGACATAAGGGATGGAAAGGAGGGATGGCAGTTTTACAGGGGGGATGATTTGGACCGTTGTTATTTCAGGGGGGAAATCCCCCTCATCCCCCCTCAACTCGAGTACTGATTATAATAAAGTGTCTTATAAATCAATAATTTAAAAATCTCAATCCTTATTTTTATTTAACGGCCAGGGTTTATAGGCTGCATATTTACACTGTGTAGCCTGAAAGTGAACTGCAACTTACGTGCGGACGCATCTTTGCTGTGGAGGGGGCTGAATAAATCAACCAATTTTTGACATTTGGCCGCGTCTTCCTCCAGCGCCTTTTTTTTCTCTCTCCCTCTCGGCACCGCCTTGTCGAGGCAAAACCTCATTTTAACTCTCCCTCGCTGTGGAAACAGCCCCTGCTTGTAATAATGGCTGCAGCTCGAGCGGCAGAGCTGGTGGTGGGCGTGGTTTCAGCAGCGGAGGAGACCGAGGGGTGGTGTGCATTTTGGTGACGTAAAGAAAATGCACCAATCTTAACGGCTCACAGAAACCACGTGACACTGGGGGACTCTGTAAGGGTGGGGGCGAGCAGATCTTGCAGATTTTCATGGGATTTCATCTTTTCTGTGTTGGCAGGCTGAGGGGAGACCACTTTAAATATGTTAAAACAAGAAAACACGTGTTTTTCATAATAGGTCCCCCTTTAAAGATTTTCTAACAGTTTAGTTTGTTATGAACGTCAGAGATGTAGTTATAACACTGCATACTTGTGAATAATTATAAACATTGAAAAACGTACTTTTATATGAAAATAACCAGAAACAGATAGCTATAACATGGTATTTATATACTGCTTTAATGAACATTATTTTTACAGCCTATAAGCTATAAATATTATTTTTCTATTTTGATAAAATTAAATGTTTTTCTTTCATTTAAATTAAAACAAATAGGAATATTATCGGTTTTAATGACAATTATTGTACATAACAGCTAATTGTAAAATACATTGATTCAATTCGATTATATACAGGAATTACAGGCTATGATAATAATAGAAAAGAAAGAAAAATGACTCAAACAAAAAAAAAACAGTGAGTGAGACAGGCAAGACAGCGACAACCAATGCAAGTGGGATGTCAACAGTGTATACATATTTCAAAACACAGACAACAACTTCTGAGCAAGTGGTTTGTTGAGCAGATATTGGAATTAATCTCAGATATTTGCATGAGGTCACTCTCACTCTCAACTAAATAAATATATATATATATATAAATACAACAACACACCCCTCTCCTCTTAAAATAAATTCAAATAAACAATCAAACTTATTTCCTTATACAATTTATACAAAAACCATATGTCTTTGTAAAAGAGCATAATACAAAGTCTTTCAGAATAAATGTACGTATTTTTAACGTGTGACAGCATCCTGTATCATAACTACATCTCTGCCGTTTGTTCAAACCAAACTGTGTGGAAATCGGGTAAAGAGTCTGAGAGTTATGAATGATTGTAGTCCGGGAGAAACCTTGCTCAGTAGAAATGATGCACTAAAACGCAAATAATGCCCTGTCCAAGATGGCGGCCGCGCCCCACCCCCCCTCCCCCGAAGAGCTGCGCGCGCATTCCAAACTGCACTCATCCCCCCACCTTCCCCCCGCGGGAGCTCAACCCCTCCCCTCCCCTCCCAGTGCTGCTGCAGCAGTCTTATCAGCGGCAGCAGTCCTGCTGGATCTGACTGAGACACAGTCTGATCACACATAAATATTCATTTAAAATCACGTCTAATGATTAGGTTTATCAAAATCACAGGACATTTTCAAAATACAGTAAAACAATATACTTATGAAGTCCCATATGTCTATGACATTTATTGACAAAGACATAGCTTTTTACGTTATTAGTTCATTTTTTTAATTTTTAGAGTGACCAAGTTTTTCAAACACAATATGTTACAGTGTATGATTTTTTACTCCTGTTGTAAGCTATCTGAAACTGTCATTTGATTTTCCTTACACAAAATCTTTGATTTTTAATTAATATTTTTCCAGAAATACAGAGTGACATAAAAATGCCAATTCCTTTCAAGAAATAACCACGATACGCGACACAGTCAACAAGGAACCTACTGCCAATCAAATGTGTCAATTTCATTAAGATTGGATAAACCAAACAGCAACTAAAGCACATAATTTGATGAAAAATGTATACCTGACCAAAAGGTGGCGCTATGGAGTTCATCCAAGATTGTCATATCCACTTGTTCAGAATGGAAGCCTGATTACATGTATTGAATTTGGGTTCATTCTGACCAATTATGTTTAAGTTACAACAACTTTTATGTTCATGGCGAGACCCCGAAATTTGACAACCTCTAACGGCGACGCCCTTTGACACAAACTTACAGTTTTCTCTGTCACTCATCGTCAATGCCTTACCTATTATCTCACCAACTTTGAGATCAAGAAACTGATCTCGTTTGGAGCACAGATGCAAACTAGAAGACATGACAATTCCTGGTGCCAACAGGTGGCGCTACAACCGATCCTGAATATTCCACCATAGATGGGTTCAGGCTCAACCTACAATCATGCACATACGTTTTCAACCACATCAAATCATGTATTGCTGAATTACAGCCAATTGATGTTTGATGGCGAAGCTTTAAAATGACCTCAAACTTCGCCGAATGACTACGGTCACGCCCTCTGGCAGAAACTTAAAAGCTTCGCAATTTAGCGTCGGCCATGTGTCTAGATTGTACAAACCAAGTTGTGAGCCAATTCGATAAAATCTCTAGGAGGAGTTCGTTAAAGTACGAGGCCTAGAAATGATCAGAATTCATGAAAAATGACATTTTCTGTTCAAAATGCCGGACCTCCTGTGTAACTTAGACCATGGGTCCAAGAGACTTTTTTGTAGCTCTTTGTCTAATATAATACACACATAAAGGTCATTGCTGTAAGTCAAACCATATTGTGGGGCTCGTCAAAAAACATAAAATAGGTGGCGCTATAGAGCCCATTCTTGTGGACCCATGCCTGTCGCCCATAAAATACGTAATTTTACGTGACTCTGGAAGCGTGTGCAAAATTTGGTGAGTTTTTGAGCATTTTAAGGCCTCCAAAAAGGCAATTTATTTACGGCGAGAATAATAATAATAATAATTAAAGCTGCAAGCAGCGATGAACGGGCCCTCGCACTCACGGCCACCGCCCCCCATAAGCATATCAGACATGACACCACCCACGACTTCCTATGTCAAACCATTCAAAAGTTATAGCAGAAAAAAGGGACAACCAATCAGAAGAAGGGGCGGGGCTAATTCAGGCCAATGAAGGTCAAGGACTCCATACAGAATCTGATGACACCACCCACGACTCTCTATGTCAAACCATTCAAAAGTTATAGCAGAAAATCGGGACAACCAATCAGAAGAAGGGGCGGGGCTAATTTTCGCCAATTATGGTCAAGGACTCAATACCGAATCCCATGACACCACCCACGACTCTTTATGTCAAACCTTTCAAAAGTTATGGCAAAGAAAAGTATTCTAGGGGGCGCTGTTGAGCCGTTAGGCCACGCTCATTAATGCAAACCATGAAATATCAAATGTATCGACAGGCCTGGCTTTTCTTTAAGTTGCGACATGATACAGGTGTGTACCGATTTTTGTTCATGTACGTCAAACCGTATTATGGGGCTTGAGGCGCAAAGTTTTTTCTGTCTGAACCAATCAGATGAAGGGTGGGCGCGCTTTTTGCCGTCTAGCGTCGCCACGGTAATGCTTTTGAAAGAGAAAAGTAATGCGTGGTGTCGGAGGATGGAGACGCACGTTTTGATGTATAACACACCTGGGTGCACGTTACGGTTCGGGCCGTATTAATGACCGAAGAAATGGCATAAATTGCGCCAAAATTACACGATTAATTCAAAATGTTCAAAATGGCTGACTTCCTGTTCGGTTTCGGCCATGGCGCCAAGAGACTTTCCTTTAAGTTGCGACATGATACAGGTGTGTACCGATTTTCGTGCATGTACGTCAAACCGTATTGTGGGACTTGAGGCACGAAGTTTTATCTGTATGGACCAATCAGATGAAGTGGGGGCACACTTTTTGGCGTCTATCATCGCCACGGTAACGCTTTTGACTGAGAAAAGTTATGCACGTTATTGCAGGATGGAGACGCACATTTTGATGTATAACACACCTGGGTGCACGTTACGGTTCGGGCGAAGAAGCGGCTGAAGGGATGGCATAAATTGCGCCAAAATTACATGATTAATTCAAACTGGCCGACTTCCTGTTGGGTTTCGGCCATGGCGCCAGGAGACTTTTTTTTAAGTTGTGCTATGATACAGGTGTGTACCGATAAAGGACGATAAAGGAAGCTCTGAAAACCTTAACAAACCATGGTTTACTATAGAACTTAAGAAATCTGCTTTAAAGAAAAACAAGCTTTATAAAAGGCATTTACAAAGTCCTAGTCCTTTAAATTGTGCTACATACAAAAATTATAGGAATAAATACAACCACCTTATTAGAAATAAATAAATGATCTATGGATAATATTGAAAGAATCACTCAACAAGAAAAAAAATCATCTATTCCAGCCCAGTCTACATTTCAGGATGGTGCATAAGATAACAGAGCATACACAAATTGCTAATAAATTCCATGATTTCTTTATAAATGTGGTTCCACGTCTTGCAAAAAATATTGAAAATGTTCATGGTTCTCCTTCTAACTATAAATGAAGGTTATCCCTCTTTAAAGAAGACCTATTATGAAAAACATAGGAACATACAATGACATAGTTATGCTGATTCTTTAATATTTGTCTTTAAATTTGTCTCAAATCAAACTGTCTGCCGTTTCTCATCATTTGGGCCGACCACCCGTCATGTGGGGTAACCAACGAATCGCAATTTTGTACCAAATTCAAAATTTAATGTCTATCAGTTTTGGTATAATATAAATCTAAAAGAAATATAAATCATTGGTATAGTATGCATAAATGGCTTTATGAGGGTGACACTTCCATTATAGATCAAATGTATTTCAAAATGGTTTTCAAAAAGTAAAGGACATATGAGTCTATCTTTCTTGAAAAGTTAATTTAATTACTGATACTTATTAAAATATAAATTTTGTTAAGGAAATCTATTAATTTTGAGATAAATAACTCAAAGGCCTAATACATTATTGACACACAACTGTGATTCAGGCTTAAAGCTCCCCTGCTACACGTCATTCAGGCAGCCAATCAGCACAGAGCCTCATTAACATAGCCCCCCCTTCCCTCAGAATCCCTCATAGAGAAGGTTAGAAACGGTAAAAATAAAGACATGGCCCAGAGGCTGAATTTCTCATTTATGTAGAAAAAACATTCAAAAGCTTGTTTTTAAGACATTCAATGCCCGTTTAAAATATACATTAAATGCCATAATAGGTCACCTTTAAATAATTTTTAAGCAAATGAAGCAATTCTCGCCAAATAAAGTAAATTCCAGTTGTCCCTGAACGCACCAGTAGGATAATCTGTAATTTTAGAATTCCGACCGGTCCCTGAATGCACCTCCTCCGCGGCGCTGCGCGGTCCCGACCAGATCTCGGCTGAAAGCCGATAATAATATAATAAAATTGCAAAGCTGCTGTGCAATAAGGTGTAATACATGCACTGTAATTATTTTCTGTATAAAAATTGAATGTAAAAAGACGGGTTTGACTCAAAATCAGTGTGGTTTTATTTAAGTGGTCTCTGTCTCGGTAGAGATGAACAAAGCGAACTGCGCATGTCTGTAAGCAGACATGCGCCGCCGAAATACATCGGTGAAAACTATTCCACAGGATTATTCCACCATATATGTCTTAAGACTACTCTACAATTATGCACACAACAAAAAATACTTACAGATTCGGGACCATGGAGTCGGGCTCGTGAAAACACGTGGTGTCATGTCGTGTGAGTGACGTCACCACGCTGAGCACGCAACGACGTCCCCCCGCTCCCCCCGCTCCCCCCCTCCTCCCTCGGCCTCCGCTCCGCTGCAGGGCCGGCACACAGAGCCAGTTTGCTTTAAATCCAATGGATTTAAATAAATATTGATTAAAAATCCCGCGTTGTACGCACAAAATATATTTTCACATCACTGTAAACAATATTTTTACGAAGTTTACGAAGTTAATTGGACATGGCATGACAAAGATATGATTTAATTGTAATAAAAAAAAAATTCAGAGTGACGTAGAATGGCAGTTCCCTTCAAGTTATGACCACGATACTCAACACAGTTAATAAGGACGCTTATGACAATAATATGTGTCGATTTCATTGTGATTGGGTGAATGAAACAGCAATGACAGCACATAATTTGATGAAAAATGTATACCTGACCAAAAGGTGGCGCTATGGAGTTCATCCAAGATTGTCATATCCACTTGTTCAGAATGGAAGCCTGATTACATGTATTGATTTTGGGTTAATTCTGACCAATTATGTTTAAGTTACAACAACTTTTATGTTCATGGCGAGACACCGAAATTTTACTACCTCTAACGGCGACGCCCTTCGATAAGAACGTACAGTTTTCTCTGTCAGTCATCGTCAATGTCTTACCTTTTATCTGACCAACTTTGAGATCAATACACTCATCTCGCTTGGAGCACAGATGCATACTAGAAGACATGACAATTCCTGGTGCCAACAGGTGGCGCTACAACCGATCCTGAATATTCCACCACAGATGTCTTCAGGCTCAGTCTACAATCATGCACATACGTTTTCAACAACATCAAATCATGTATTGCTGAATTACAGCCAATTGATGTTTGATGGCGAGGCTTAAAAATGACCTCAAACTTTGCCGGATCACTACGGTCACGCCCTCTGGCAGAAACTTAAAAGCTTCGCAATTTAGCGTCGGCCATGTGTCTAGATTGTACAAACCAAGTTGTGAACCAATCTGATAAAATCTCTAGGAGGAGTTCGTTAAAGTACGAGGCCTGGAAATGACCATAATTCATGAAAAATGACATTTTCTGTTCAAAATGCCGGACTTCCTGTGTAACTTAGAGCATGGGTCCAAGAGACTTTTTTGTAGGGCTTTGTCTGATATAATAGACACATAAAGGACATTGCTGTAAGTCAAACCATATTGTGGGGCTCGTCAAAAAACATAAAATAGGTGGCGCTATAGAGCCTAATCCTTTTTGACCCATGCCTGTCGCCCATAAAATACGTAATTTTACGCGACTCTGGAAGCGTGTGCAAAATTTGGTGAGTTTTGGAGCATTTTAAGGCCTCCAAAAAGGCAATTTATTTACGGCGAGAATAATAATAATAATAATTAAAGCTGCAAGCAGCGATGAACGGGCCCTCGCACTCACGGCCACCGCCCCCCATGAGCATATCAAAAATGACACCACCCACGACTTCCTATGTCAAACCATTCAAAAGTTATAGCAGAAAAAAGGGACAACCAATCAGAAGAAGGGGCGGGGCTAATTCAGGCCAATGAAGGTGAAGGACTCCATACAGAATGTGATGACACCACCCACGACTCTCTATGTCAAACCATTCAAAAGTTATAGCAGAAAATCGGGACAACCAATCAGAAGAAGGGGCGGGGCTAATTTTCACCAATTATGGTCAAGGACTCAATACCGAGTCCCATGATACCACCCACGACTCTTTATGTCAAACCATTCAAAAGTTATGGCAGAGAAAAGTATTCTAGTGGGCGCTGTTGAGCCGTTAGGCCACGCCCATTAATGCAAACCATGAAATCAAATTTATCACCAGGCCTGGCTTGCCCATAGGAAAAACAACACCAACCACCGCTGAGTTTGTGTGCAGTTTCCCATTGAAACAATATCTCACACTACTGAGGTTAGATGAAAAACATTAATTAGATGAAGTTGGTAATTAAAGGAGCTTGAGGCAGGATTGAGGCAGGATTTATGAAAAAAATGTGTATACGTTTTAAGTTTTCTAGTAATAATGTCAGATGAAGCGTTCCAAACCAAAAAGAATGTTTCATCTAGTGTATCTCTCCGTTGCCTTGAACAGGCTGTGTGCTGCAAAATGTGCTGCAATTGTGCCCGGAATTTCCCGCGCTGTCCTGCGGATGTGACGTCACATGACGCTGCATGCGCGTTCTCCCCGTTCTCCCGTGCCGGCTTCGCTGTTGGCTGCAGTACCCCCAACGTCCGTCGTGGCGAAGGGTGGCGCTAGAGAGTCTCATTTCTTAAAAGGAGCCTCAAGCTCCTTTAAAGATTACAATATTTAGATATCACTCATCACACCAGTAAACAGGAGAAACCACAATGGTCAATTCTCGCCAAATTGAGTAAATTCCAATTGTCCCTGAACGCACCAGTGGATGAAAGATGCAGTGGATGAAGAAATAATCATCAGTTTCCGAATTCCGACGGTGTATATTTTTATTTGCACCTTTTGCTATAAAAAAAAACCCAAAAAACAGTCAATGAAAAATGGATAGGAATAGTAAGCCAAGAGGACTTATAATATTACAAAGTTCACTCTCACTCTCAAATAAATAAATAAATATATATAAATAAATACAACAACACACCCCTCTCCCCTTCAAATAAATTCAAATGAACAATCAAACTTGTTTCTTTATACAATTAATTAATTTATACATTTATCAATATTCCATACCATGTCTTTGTAAAAGAGCATAATACAATGTCTTTCAGCATAAAAGTGCGTATTTTTAATGTGTGACAGCGTCCTGTTTCATAACTAAATCTCTGCCAGCCTCTCCAAGATGGCCGTCGGTACCTTATCCAAGATGGCGGCCGCGCTGAACGTCAGCTCCAATGCCCCGCCCCCCCGCGGGAGATGCGCGCGCATAACAAGCCCCCCCCACCCCCCCACCCACCACCCCCCACCCCTCCCTCCCTCCGTCCCCCGCGGGAGCTGCACCCCTCCTTTCTCTACTCTCCTCTGGCTGTCACCCGCTGCAGGCAGTCAGTCAGAGTTAAGAATCCAGTGAATTTAACATAAATATTAATAGAAAATCACCGGTCCCACTCAGGCTTATGAAATTCACAAGATATTTTCTCATTATAGTAAACAACATATCTACGTAGTCGGATGTTAATTTTGACATTTTGTGACAAAGACATAGCTTTTTATGTTATTAGTTCATTTTTTTAATTTTTAGAGTGACGGAGTTGTTCGAAAATAATATGTTCCAGTGTATGATTTTTTAGTCCTGTTGTAAGCTATCTGAAACTGCCATTTAATTTTCCTTACACAAAATCTCTGATTTTTAAATAATATTTTACCAGAAATACAGAGTGACATAAAAATGCCAATTCCTTTCAAATTACGACCACGATACGCGACACGGTCAACAAGGGACCTATTGACAATCATATGTGTCGATTGGATTAAGATTGGATGAACGAAACAGCAATTATAGCACATAATTTGATGAAAAATGTATACCTGACCAAAAGGTGGCGCTATGGAGTTCATCCAAGATTGTCATATCCACTTGTTCAGAATGGAAGCCTGATTACATGAATTGATTTTGGGTTAATTCTGACCAATTATGTTTAAGTTACAACAACTTTTATGTTCATGGTGAGACACCGAAATTTGACTACCTCTAACGGCCACACCCTTCGATAAGAACGTACAGTTTTCTCTGTCAGTCATCGTCAATGTCTTACCTATTATCTGACCAACTTTGAGATCATTAATCTCATCTCGCTTGGAGCACAGATGCATACTAGAAGACATGACAATTCCTGGTGCCAACAGGTGGCGCTACAACCGATCCTGAATATTCCACCACATATGTCTTCAGGCTCAGCCTACAATCATGCACATACGTTTTCGGCCACATAAAATAATGTATTGCTGAATTACAGCCAATTGATGTTTCATGGCGAGGCTTAAAAATGACCTCAAACTTCGCCGAATGACTACGGTCAAGCCCTCTGCTGAAAACTTAAAAGCTTCGCAATTTAGCGTCGGCCATGTGTCTAGATTGTACAAACCAAGTTGTGAGCCAATTCGATAAAATCTCTAGGAGGAGTTCGTTAAAGTACGAGGCCTAGAAATGATCAGAATTCATGAAAAATGACATTTTCTGTTCAAAATGCCGGACTTCCTGTGTGACTTAGACCATGGGTCCAAAAGACTTTTTTGTAGCTCTTTGTCTAATATAATACACACATAAAGGTCATTGCTGTAAGTCAAACCATATTGTGGGGCTCGTCAAAAAACATAAAATAGGTGGCGCTATAGAGCCCATTCTTGTGGACCCATGCCTGTCGCCCATAAAATACGTAATTTTACGCGACTCTGGAAGCGTGTGCAAAATTTGGTGAGTTTTTGAGCATTTTAAGGCCTCCAAAAAGGCAATTTATTTACGGCGAGAATAATAATAATAATAATAAACATCACAGATACAATAGGGTCCTCGCACTTTCAGTGCTCGGGCCCTAATAATAATAATAATAATAATAATAATAATAATAAACATCACAGATACAATAGGGTCCTCGCACTTTCAGTGCTCGGGCCCTAATAATAATAAACATCACAGATACAATAGGGTCCTCGCACTTTCAGTGCTCGGGCCCTAACCAGCACCAAACCAGCATCAAACCAGCATTAAACCAGCACCAAACCAGCACCAAACCAGCATCAAACCAGCACCAAACCAGTACCAAACCAGCATCAAACCAGCACCAAACCAAACCAGCACCAAACCAGCACCAAACCAGCATCAAACCAGCACCAAACCAGCACCAAACCAAACCAGCACCAAACCAGCACCAAACCAGCATCAAACCAGAACCAAACAAAACCAGCACCAAACCAGCATCAAACCAGCACAAAACCAGTCCAAACCAGCATCAAATCAGCACCAAACCAGCACCAAACCAGCATCAAACCAGCACCAAACCAGCAACAAACCAAACCAGCATCAAACCAGCACCAAACCAGCACCAAACCAGCACCAAACCAGCATCAAACCAGCACCAAACCAGCATCAAACCAGCATCAAACCAGCACCAAACCAGCACCAAACCAGCATCAAACCAGCACCAAACCAGCAACAAACCAAACCAGCATCAAACCAGCACCAAACCAGCAACAAACCAAACCAGCATCAAACCAGCACCAAACCAGCACCAAACCAGCACCAAACCAGCATTAAACCAGCACCAAACCAGCAACAAACCAAACCAGCATCAAACCAGCATCAAACCAGCACCAAACCAGCATCAAACCAGCATCAAACCAGCACCAAACCAGCATCAAACCAGCACCAAACCAGCACCAAACCAGCATCAAACCAGAACCAAACAAAACCAGCACCAAACCAGCATCAAACCAGCACCAAACCAGCACCAAACCAGCACCAAACCAGCATCAAACCAGCACCAAACCAGCAACACACCAAACCAGCAACAAACCAAACCAGCATCAAACCAGCACCAAACCAGCAGCAAACCAGCATTAAACCAGCATCAAACCAGCACCAAACCAACACCAAACCAGCATTAAACCAGCATCAAACCAGCATCAAACCAGCACCAAACCAGCATCAAACCAGCATCAAACCAGCACCAAACCAGCATCAAACCAGCACCAAACCAGCATCAAACCAGCACCAAACCAGCACCAAACCAGCACCAAACCAGCACCAAACCAGCATCAAACCAGCATCAAACCAGCATCAAACCAGCACCAAACCAGCACCAAACCAGCATCAAACCAGCATCAAACCAGCACCGAACCAGCATCAAACCAAACCAGCACCAAACCAGCACCAAACCAGCATCAAACCAGCATCAAACCAGCATCAAACCAGCACCAAACCAGCATCAAACCAGCACCAAACCAGCATCAAACCAGCACAAAACCAGCACCAAACCAGCATCAAACCAGCACCAAACCAGCACCAAACCAGCATCAAACCAGCACCAAACCAGCATCAAACCAGCAACAAACCAAACCAGCATCAAACCAGCACAAAACCAGCACCAAACCAGCAACAAACCAAACCAGCATCAAACCAGCATCAAACCAGCATTAAACCAGCACCAAACCAGCACCAAACCAGCACCAAACCAGCACCAAACCAGCATCAAACCAGCACCAAACCAGCACCAAACCAGCATCAAACCAGCATCAAACCAGCATCAAACCAGCACCGAACCAGCATCAAACCAAACCAGCACCGAACCAGCATCAAACCATCATCAAACCAGCATCAAACCAGCACCAAACCAGCACCAAACCAGCACCAAACCAGCATCGAACCAGCACCAAACCAGCACCAAACCAGCACCAAACCAGCACCAAACCAGCACCAAACCAGCACCAAACCAGCACCAAACCAGCACCAAACCAGCACCGAACCAGCATCAAACCAAACCAGCACCGAACCAGCATCAAACCAAACCAGCACCAAACCAGCACCAAACCAGCACCAAACCAGCATCAAACCAGCATCAAACCAGCACCAAACCAGCATCAAACCAGCATCAAACCAGCACCAAACCAGCATCAGACCAAACCAGCATCAAACCAGCACCAAACCAGCACCAAACCAGCATCAAACCAGCATCAAACCAGCATCAAACCAGCATCAAACCAAACCAGCATCAAACCAGCATCAAACCAGCATCAAACCAGCATCAAACCAGCATCAAACCAGCATCAAACCAGCACCAAACAAGCATCAAACCAGCATCAAACCAGCATCAAACCAGCACCAAACCAGCACCAAACCAGCACCAAACCAGCACCAAACCAGCACCAAACCAGCATCAAACCAAACCAGCATCAAACCAGCATCAAACCAGCATCAAACCAGCACCAAACCAAACCAGCATCAAACCAGCACCAAACCAGCACCAAACCAAACCAGCATCAAACCAGCACCAAACCAGCACCAAACCAGCATCAAACCAGCATCAAACCAGCATCAAACCAGCACCAAACAAGCATCAAACCAGCATCAAACCAGCATCAAACCAGCACCAAACCAGCACCAAACCAGCACCAAACCAGCACCAAACCAGCACCAAACCAGCATCAAACCAGCACCAAACCAGCACCAAACCAGCATCAAACCAGCACCAAACCAAACCAGCACCAAACCAGCATCAAACCAAACCAGCACCAAACCATCACCAAACCAAACCAGCACCAAACCAGCACCAAACCAAACCAGCACCAAACCAGCACCAAACCAGCATCAAACCAGCACCAAACCAAACCAGCACCAAACCAGCATCAAACCAAACCAGCACCAAACCAGCACCAAACCAGCACCAAACCAGCATCAAACCAGCACCAAACCAGCATCAAACCAGCACCAAACCAGCACCAAACCAGCATCAAACCAGCATCAAACCAGCATCAAACCAGCACCAAACCAGCACCAAACCAGCACCAAACCAGCATCAAACCAGCACCAAACCAGCACCAAACCAGCATCAAACCAGCACCAAACCAAACCAGCACCAAACCAGCATCAAACCAAACCAGCACCAAACCATCACCAAACCAAACCAGCACCAAACCAGCATCAAACCAAACCAGCACCAAACCAGCATCAAACCAGCACCAAACCAGCATCAAACCAGCATCAAACCAGCATCAAACCAAACCAGCACCAAACCAGCATCAAACCAAACCAGCACCAAACCAGCATCAAACCAGCATCAAACCAAACCAGCACCAAACCAGCATCAAACCAGCACCAAACCAAACCAGCACCAAACCAGCATCAAACCAGCACCAAACCAGCATCAAACCAAACCAGCACCAAACCAGCACCAAACCAAACCAGCATCAAACCAGCACCAAACCAGCACCAAACCAGCATCAAACCAGCACCAAACCAGCACCAAACCAGCATCAAACCAGCATCAAACCAGCACCAAACCAGCACCAAACCAGCACCAAACAAGCACCAAACCAGCATCAAACCAGCATCAAACCAGCATCAAACCAGCATCAAACCAAACCAGCACCAAACCAGCATCAAACCAGCACCAAACCAGCACCAAACCAGCATCAAACCAGCACCAAACCAGCACCAAACCAGCACCAAACAAGCATCAAACCAGCATCAAACCAGCATCAAACCAGCACCAAACCAGCACCAAACCAGCATCAAACCAGCACCAAACCAGCATCAAACCAGCATCAAACCAAACCAGCACCAAACCAGCATCAAACCAGCATCAAACCAGCATCAAACCAGCATCAAACCAAACCAGCACCAAACCAGCATCAAACCAGCATCAAACCAAACCAGCATCAAACCAAACCAGCACCAAACCAGCACCAAACCAAACCAGCATCAAACCAGCACCAAACCAGCATCAAACCAGCACCAAACCAAACCAGCATCAAACCAGCACCAAACCAGCACCAAACCAGCATCAAACCAGCACCAAACCAGCACCAAACCAGCATCAAACCAGCATCAAACCAGCATCAAACCAGCACCAAACAAGCATCAAACCAGCATCAAACCAGCATCAAACCAGCATCAAACCAAACCAGCACCAAACCAGCACCAAACCAGCATCAAACCAGCACCAAACCAGCATCAAACCAAACCAGCACCAAACCAAACCAGCACCAAACAAGCATCAAACCAAACCAGCACCAAACCAGCACCAAACCAGCATCAAACCAGCACCAAACCAGCACCAAACCAGCATCAAACCAAACCAGCACCAAACCAGCATCAAACCAGCATCAAACCAGCACCAAACCAGCACCAAACCAAACCAGCACCAAACCAGCACCAAACCAGCACCAAACCAAACCAGCACCAAACCAGCATCAAACCAAACCAGCACCAAACCAGCACCAAACCAGCATCAAACCAGAACCAAACAAAACCAGCACCAAACAAAACCAGCACCAAACCAGCATCAAACCAAACCAGCACCAAACCAGCATCAAACCAGCATCAAACCAACACCAAACCAGCACTAAACCAGCACCAAACCAGCATCAAACCAGCACCAAACCAACACCAAACCAGCACTAAACCAGCACCAAACCAGCATCAAACCAGCATCAAACCAGCATCAAACCAGCACCAAACCAGCATCAAACCAGCATCAAACCAGCACCAAACCAGCACCAAACCGGCATCAAACCAGCACCAAACCAGCATCAAACCAGCATCAAACCAGCATCAAACCAGCACCAAACCAGCACCAAACAAAACCGGCACCAAACCAGCATCAAACCAGCATCAAACCAGCACCAATCCAGCACCAAACAAAACCGGCACCAAACCAGCATCAAACCAGCATCAAACCAGCACCAATCCAGCACCAAACAAAACCGGCACCAAACCAGCACCAAACCAGCACCAAACCAGCACCAAAGAAAACCGGCACCAAACCAGCACCAAACCGGCATCAAACCAGCATCAAACCAGCATCAAACCATCATCAAACCAGCATCAAACCAGCACCAAACCAGCATCAAACCAGCATCAAACCAGCATCAAACCATCATCAAACCGGCACCAAACCAGCACCAAACCGGCATCAAACCAGCATCAAACCAGCATCAAACCATCATCAAACCAGCATCAAACCAGTACCAAACCAGCATCAAACCAGCATCAAACCAAACCAGCATCAAACCAAACCAGCATCAAACCAGCATCAAACCAGCACCAAACCAGCACCAAACCAGCATCAAACCAGCACCAAACCAGCACCAAACCAGCATCAAACCAGCATCAAACCAAACCAGCATCAAACCAAACCAGCATCAAACCAGTACCAAACCAGCATCAAACCAGCATCAAACCAGCACCAAACCAGCACCAAACCAAACCAGCATCAAACCAGCATCAAACCAGCACCAAACCAGCACCAAACCAGCACCAAACCAGCACCAAACCAGCACCAAACCAGCATCAAACCAAACCAGCATCAAACCAAACCAGCATCAAACCAGTACCAAACCAGCATCAAACCAGCATCAAACCAGCATCAAACCAGTACCAAACCAGCATCAAACCAGCACCAAACCAGCACCAAACCAGCATCAAACCAGCATCAAACCAAACCAGCATCAAACCAAACCAGCATCAAACCAGTACCAAACCAGCATCAAACCAGCATCAAACCAGCACCAAACCAGCATCAAACCAGCATCAAACCAGCACCAAACCAAACCAGCATCAAACCAGCATCAAACCAGCACCAAACCAGCACCAAACCAGCACCAAACCAGCACCAAACCAGCACCAAACCAGCATCAAACCAAACCAGCATCAAACCAGCATCAAACCAGCATCAAACCAGCATCAAACCAGCACCAAACCAGCATCAAACCAGCACCAAACCAGCACCAAACCAGCATCAAACCAGCATCAAACCAAACCAGCATCAAACCAAACCAGCATCAAACCAGTACCAAACCAGCATCAAACCAGCATCAAACCAGCACCAAACCAAACCAGCATCAAACCAGCATCAAACCAGCACCAAACCAGCACCAAACCAGCACCAAACCAGCACCAAACCAGCACCAAACCAGCACCAAACCAGCATCAAACCAAACCAGCATCAAACCAGTACCAAACCAGCATCAAACCAGCACCAAACCAGCATCAAACCAGCATCAAACCAGCACCAAACCAGCATCAAACCAGCACCAAACCAAACCAGCATCAAACCAGCATCAAACCAGCACCAAACCAGCACCAAACCAGCACCAAACCAGCACCAAACCAGCACCAAACCAGCACCAAACCAGCATCAAACCAGCATCAAACCAGCACCAAACCAGCACCAAACCAGCACCAAACCAGCACCAAACCAGCACCAAACCAGCACCAAACCAGCACCAAACCAGCATCAAACCAGCATCAAACCAGCACCAAACCAGCACCAAACCAGCATCAAACCAGCACCAAACCAGCACCAAACCAGCATCAAACCAAACCAGCATCAAACCAGCACCAAACCAGCATCAAACCAGCATCAAACCAGCACCAAACCAGCATCAAACCAGCATCAAACCAGCACCAAACCAGCACCAAACCAGCACCGAACCAGCACCAAACCAGCATCAAACCAGCACCAAACCAAACCCGCACCAAACCAGAATCAAACCAGCACCAAACCAGCACCAAACCAGCACCAAACCAGCACCAAACCAACATCAAACCAGCATCAAACCCGCATCAAACCAGCACCAAACCAGCACCAAACCAGCACCAAACCAGCATCAAACCAGCATCAAACCCGCATCAAACCAGCACCAAACCAGCACCAAACCAGCACCAAACCAGCATCAAACCAGCACCAAACCAGCACCAAACCAGCATCAAACCAGCATCAAACCAGCACCAAACCAGCACCAAACCAGCATTAAACCAGCATCAAACCAGCACCGAACCAGCACCAAACCAGCATCAAACCAGCACCAAACCAGCACCAAACCAGCACCAAACCAGCATCAAACCAGCATCAAACCAGCACCAAACCAGCATCAAACCAGCATCAAACCAGCACCAAACCAGCATCAATCCAGCACCAAACCAGCACCAAACCAGCATCAAACCAAACCAGCATCAAACCAGCATCAAACCAGCATCAAACCAGCAACAAACCAGCATCAAACCAGCACCAAACCAGCATCAAACCAGCATCAAACCAGCATCAAACCAGCACCAAACCAGCATCAAACCAGCACCAAACCAGCACCAAACCAGCATCAAACCAGCATCAAACCAGCACCAAACCAGCATCAAACCAGCACCAAACCAAACCAGCACCAAACCAGCACCAAACCAGCATCAAACCAGCACCAAACCAGCATCAAACCAGCATCAAACCAGCACCAAACCAGCATCAAACCAGCATCAAACCAGCACCAAACCAGCATCAAACCAGCACCAAACCAGCATCAAACCAACACCAAACCAGCACCAAACCAGCACCAAACCAGCATCAAACCAGCACCAAACCAACACCAAACCAGCATCAAACCAGCATCAAACCAGCACCAAACCAGCATCAAACCAGCATCAAACCAGCATCAAACCAGCACCAAACCAGCACCAAACCAGCACCAAACCAGCACCAAACAAAACCGGCACCAAACCAGCACCAAAGCAGCACCAAACCAGCACCAAACCAGCACCAAACCAGCACCAAACAAAACCGGCACCAAACCAGCACCAAAGCAGCACCAAACCAGCACCAAACCGGCATCAAACCAGCATCAAACCAGCACCAAACCAGCATCAAACCAGCACCAAACCAGCATCAAACCAGCACCAAACCAAACCAGCACCAAACCAAACCAGCATCAAACCAGTACCAAACCAGCATCAAACCAGCATCAAACCAAACCAGCATCAAACCAAACCAGCATCAAACCAGTACCAAACCAGCATCAAACCAGCACCAAACCAGCACCAAACCAGCATCAAACCAGCATCAAACCAAACCAGCATCAAACCAAACCAGCATCAAACCAGTACCAAACCAGCATCAAACCAGCATCAAACCAGCATCAAACCAGCACCAAACCAGCATCAAACCAGCACCAAACCAAACCAGCATCAAACCAGCATCAAACCAGCACCAAACCAGCACCAAACCAGCACCAAACCAGCACCAAACCAGCACCAAACCAGCATCAAACCAAACCAGCATCAAACCAGCATCAAACCAGCACCAAACCAGCACCAAACCAGCATCAAACCAGCATCAAACCAGCATCAAACCAGCACCAAACCAGCATCAAACCAGCATCAAACCAGCATCAAACCAAACCAGCATCAAACCAGCATCAAACCAGCACCAAACCAGCACCAAACCAGCATCAAACCAGCATCAAACCAGCACCAAACCAAACCAGCATCAAACCAGCATCAAACCAGCACCAAACCAGCACCAAACCAGCACCAAACCAGCACCAAACCAACACCAAACCAGCATCAAACCAAACCAGCATCAAACCAGTACCAAACCAGCATCAAACCAGCACCAAACCAGCATCAAACCAGCATCAAACCAGCACCAAACCAGCATCAAACCAGCACCAAACCAAACCAGCATCAAACCAGCATCAAACCAGCACCAAACCAGCACCAAACCAGCACCAAACCAGCACCAAACCAGCACCAAACCAGCATCAAACCAAACCAGCATCAAACCAGCATCAAACCAGCACCAAACCAGCACCAAACCAGCATCAAACCAGCACCAAACCAGCACCAAACCAGCATCAAACCAAACCAGCATCAAACCAGCACCAAACCAGCATCAAACCAGCATCAAACCAGCACCAAACCAGCATCAAACCAGCATCAAACCAAACCAGCACCAAACCAGCATCAAACCAGCACCAAACCAGCACCAAACCAGCATCAAACCAGCATCAAACCAGCACCGAACCAGCACCAAACCAGCATCAAACCAGCACCAAACCAGCACCAAACCAGCACCAAACCAGCATCAATCCAGCACCAAACCAGCACCAAACCAGCATCAAACCAGCATCAAACCAGCACCAAACCAGCATCAAACCAGCACCAAACCAGCACCAAACCAGCATCAAACCAGCATCAAACCAGCACCAAACCAAACCAGCATCAAACCAGCACCAAACCAGCATCAAACCAGCACCAAACCAGCACCAAACCAGCATCAAACCAGCACCAAACCAGCACCAAACCAGCACCAAACCAGCATCAAACCAGCACCAAACCAACACCAAACCAGCATCAAACCAGCATCAAACCAGCATCAAACCAGCACCAAACCAGCACCAAACCAGCACCAAACCAGCACCAAACAAAACCGGCACCAAACCAGCACCAAAGCAGCACCAAACCAGCACCAAACCAGCACCAAACCAGCACCAAACAAAACCGGCACCAAACCAGCACCAAAGCAGCACCAAACCAGCACCAAACCGGCATCAAACCAGCATCAAACCAGCATCAAACCAGCACCAAACCAGCATCAAACCAGCACCAAACCAGCATCAAACCAGCACCAAACCAAACCCGCACCAAACCAGAATCAAACCAGCACCAAACCAGCACCAAACCAGCACCAAACCAGCACCAAACCAGCATCAAACCAGCACCAAACCAAACCCGCACCAAACCAGAATCAAACCAGCACCAAACCAGCACCAAACCAGCACCAAACCAGCACCAAACCAACATCAAACCAGCATCAAACCAGCATCAAACCAGCATCAAACCAGCACCAAACCAGCACCAAACCAGCATTAAACCAGCATCAAACCCGCATCAAACCAGCACCAAACCAGCATCAAACCAGCACCAAACCAGCATCAAACCAGCACCAAACCAGCACCAAACCAGCATCAAACCAGCACCAAACCAGCACCAAACCAGCATCAAACCAGCATCAAACCAGCACCAAACCAGCACCAAACCAGCATTAAACCAGCATCAAACCAGCACCGAACCAGCACCAAACCAGCATCAAACCAGCACCAAACCAGCACCAAACCAGCACCAAACCAGCATCAAACCAGCATCAAACCAGCACCAAACCAGCATCAAACCAGCATCAAACCAGCACCAAACCAGCATCAATCCAGCACCAAACCAGCACCAAACCAGCATCAAACCAGCATCAAACCAGCACCAAACCAGCATCAAACCAGCACCAAACCAGCACCAAACCAGCATCAAACCAGCATCAAACCAGCACCAAACCAGCATCAAACCAGCACCAAACCAGCATCAAACCAGCACCAAACCAAACCAGCACCAAACCAGCATCAAACCAGCATCAAACCAGCACCAGACCAGCATCAAACCAGCATCAAACCAGCACCAAACCAGCATCAAACCAGCATCAAACCAGCACCAAACCAGCATCAAACCAGCACCAAACCAGCATCAAACCAACACCAAACCAGCACCAAACCAGCACCAAACCAGCATCAAACCAGCACCAAACCAACACCAAACCAGCATCAAACCAGCATCAAACCAGCACCAAACCAGCATCAAACCAGCATCAAACCAGCATCAAACCAGCACCAAACCAGCACCAAACCAGCACCAAACCAGCACCAAACAAAACCGGCACCAAACCAGCACCAAAGCAGCACCAAACCAGCACCAAACCAGCACCAAACCAGCACCAAACCAGCACCAAACAAAACCGGCACCAAACCAGCACCAAACCAGCACCAAACCGGCATCAAACCAGCATCAAACCAGCATCAAACCAGCACCAAACCAGCATCAAACCAGCACCAAACCAGCATCAAACCAGCACCAAACCAAACCCGCACCAAACCAGAATCAAACCAGCACCAAACCAGCACCAAACCAGCACCAAACCAGCACCAAACCAGCATCAAACCAGCACCAAACCAGCATCAAACCAGCACCAAACCAGCATCAAACCAGCACCAAACCAGCATCAAACCAGCACCAAACCAAACCCGCACCAAACCAGAATCAAACCAGCACCAAACCAGCACCAAACCTCGTGCTCGTGCGTTTTTTCGTACGTTCGTGCATTTTTTCGTGCCTTCGTGCGTTTTTTCTTGCTTTTTTAGTGCGTTTTTGCGTGCGTTCTTGCGTTTTTTTGTGCGTTTGTGCGTTTTTGCCTGCGTGCGTTCGTTTTGCGTAGGTTTTTCGACATTTCCACTTTTTTCTCAAAATTTCAACTTTTTTCTCAAAATTTCAACTTATTTCATCATGTCCTCATGTCGTGGTCTGTAGGGACGTGGTCTGTAGGGACGTGGTCTGTAGGAGGGACGTGGTCTGTAGGGACGTGGTCTGTAGGGACGTGGTCTGTAGGGACGTGGTCTGTAGGAGGGACGTGGTCTGTAGGGACGTGGTCTGTAGGGACGTGGTCTGTAGGGACGTGGTCTGTAGGAGGGACGTGGTCTGTAGGGACGTGGTCTGTAGGGACGTGGTCTGTAGGAGGGACGTGGTCTGTAGGGACGTGGTCTGTAGGAGGGATGTGGTCTGTAGGGACGTGGTCTGTAGGGACGTGGTCTGTAGGAGGGACGTGGTCTGTAGGGACGTGGTCTGTAGGAGGGACGTGGTCTGTAGGAGGGACGTGGTCTGTAGGGACGTGGTCTGTAGGGACGTGGTCTGTAGGGACGTGGTCTGTAGGAGGGACGTGGTCTGTAGGGACGTGGTCTGTAGGGACGTGGTCTGTAGGGACGTGGTCTGTAGGGACGTGGTCTGTAGGGACGTGGTCTGTAGGGACGTGGTCTGTAGGGACGTGGTCTGTAGGAGGGACGTGGTCTGTAGGGACGTGGTCTGTAGGAGGGACGTGGTCTGTAGGGACGTAGTCTGTAGGGACGTGGTCTGTAGGAGGGACGTGGTCTGTAGGAGGGACGTGGTCTGTAGGAGGGACGTGGTCTGTAGGGACGTGGTCTGTAGGGACGTGGTCTGTAGGGACATGGTCTGTAGGAGGGACGTGGTCTGTAGGAGGGACGTGGTCTGTAGGGACGTGGTCTGTAGGGACGTGGTCTGTAGGGACGTGGTCTGTAGGAGGGACGTGGTCTGTAGGGACGTGGTCTGTAGGGACGTGGTCTGTAGGAGGGACGTGGTCTGTAGGGACGTGGTCTGTAGGGACGTGGTCTGTAGGGACGTGGTCTGTAGGGACGTGGTCTGTAGGGACGTGGTCTGTAGGAGGGACGTGGTCTGTAGGAGGGACGTGGTCTGTAGGGACGTGGTCTGTAGGGACGTGGTCTGTAGGGACGTGGTCTGTAGGGACGTGGTCTGTAGGGACGTGGTCTGTAGGAGGGACGTGGTCTGTAGGGACGTGGTCTGTAGGGACGTGGTCTGTAGGAGGGACGTGGTCTGTAGGGACGTGGTCTGTAGGGACGTGGTCTGTAGGGACGTGGTCTGTAGGAGGGACGTGGTCTGTAGGGACGTGGTCTGTAGGAGGGACGTGGTCTGTAGGGACGTGGTCTGTAGGGACGTGGTCTGTAGGGACGTGGTCTGTAGGAGGGACGTGGTCTGTAGGAGGGACGTGGTCTGTAGGGACGTGGTCTGTAGGGACGTGGTCTGTAGGAGGGACGTGGTCTGTAGGGACGTGGTCTGTAGGGACGTGGTCTGTAGGGACGTGGTCTGTAGGGACGTGGTCTGTAGGAGGGACGTGGTCTGTAGGGACGTGGTCTGTAGGAGGGACGTGGTCTGTAGGGACGTGGTCTGTAGGGACGTGGTCTGTAGGGACGTGGTCTGTAGGGACGTGGTCTGTAGGAGGGACGTGGTCTGTAGGGACGTGGTCTGTAGGGACGTGGTCTGTAGGGACGTGGTCTGTAGGGACGTGGTCTGTAGGGACGTGGTCTGTAGGGACGTGGTCTGTAGGGACGTGGTCTGTAGGAGGGACGTGGTCTGTAGGGACGTGGTCTGTAGGAGGGACGTGGTCTGTAGGGACGTGGTCTGTAGGGACGTGGTCTGTAGGGACGTGGTCTGTAGGAGGGACGTGGTCTGTAGGAGGGACGTGGTCTGTAGGGACGTGGTCTGTAGGGACGTGGTCTGTAGGAGGGACGTGGTCTGTAGGGACGTGGTCTGTAGGGACGTGGTCTGTAGGGACGTGGTCTGTAGGGACGTGGTCTGTAGGGACGTGGTCTGTAGGGACGTGGTCTGTAGGGACGTGGTCTGTAGGGACGTGGTCTGTAGGGACGTGGTCTGTAGGAGGGACGTGGTCTGTAGGGACGTGGTCTGTAGGGACGTGGTCTGTAGGGACGTGGTCTGTAGGGACGTGGTCTGTAGGGACGTGGTCTGTAGGGACGTGGTCTGTAGGGACGTGGTCTGTAGGGACGTGGTCTGTAGGGACGTGGTCTGTAGGGACGTGGTCTGTAGGAGGGACGTGGTCTGTAGGGACGTGGTCTGTAGGGACGTGGTCTGTAGGAGGGACGTGGTCTGTAGGGACGTGGTCTGTAGGGACGTGGTCTGTAGGGACGTGGTCTGTAGGAGGGACGTGGTCTGTAGGGACGTGGTCTGTAGGAGGGACGTGGTCTGTAGGAGGGACGTGGTCTGTAGGGACGTGGTCTGTAGGGACGTGGTCTGTAGGGACGTGGTCTGTAGGGACGTGGTCTGTAGGGACGTGGTCTGTAGGAGGGACGTGGTCTGTAGGGACGTGGTCTGTAGGGACGTGGTCTGTAGGAGGGACGTGGTCTGTAGGAGGGACATGGTCTGTAGGGACGTGGTCTGTAGGGACGTGGTCTGGAGGGACGTGGTCTGTAGGGACGTGGTCTGTAGGAGGGACGTGGTCTGTAGGGACGTGGTCTGTAGGGACGTGGTCTGTAGGAGGGACGTGGTCTGTAGGGACGTGGTCTGTAGGGACGTGGTCTGTAGGGACGTGGTCTGTAGGGACGTGGTCTGTAGGAGGGACGTGGTCTGTAGGGACGTGGTCTGTAGGAGGGACGTGGTCTGTAGGGACGTGGTCTGTAGGGACGTGGTCTGTAGGGACGTGGTCTGTAGGGACGTGGTCTGTAGGGACGTGGTCTGTAGGGACGTGGTCTGTAGGGACGTGGTCTGTAGGAGGGACGTGGTCTGTAGGGACGTGGTCTGTAGGGACGTGGTCTGTAGGAGGGACGTGGTCTGTAGGGACGTGGTCTGTAGGGACGTGGTCTGTAGGGACGTGGTCTGTAGGAGGGACGTGGTCTGTAGGGACGTGGTCTGTAGGGACGTGGTCTGTAGGAGGGACGTGGTCTGTAGGACGTGGTCTGTAGGGACGTGGTCTGGAGGGACGTGGTCTGTAGGAGGGACGTGGTCTGTAGGGACGTGGTCTGGAGGGACGTGGTCTGTAGGGACGTGGTCTGTAGGAGGGACGTGGTCTGTAGGGACGTGGTCTGGAGGGACGTGGTCTGTAGGGACGTGGTCTGTAGGGACGTGGTCTGTAGGGACGTGGTCTGTAGGGACGTGGTCTGTAGGAGGGACGTGGTCTGTAGGGACGTGGTCTGTAGGGACGTGGTCTGTAGGGACGTGGTCTGTAGGGACGTGGTCTGTAGGGACGTGGTCTGTAGGGACGTGGTCTGTAGGAGGGACGTGGTCTGTAGGGACGTGGTCTGTAGGGACGTGGTCTGTAGGAGGGACGTGGTCTGTAGGAGGGACGTGGTCTGTAGGAGGGACGTGGTCTGTAGGGACGTGGTCTGTAGGAGGGACGTGGTCTGTAGGGACGTGGTCTGTAGGGACGTGGTCTGTAGGGACGTGGTCTGTAGGGACGTGGTCTGTAGGGACGTGGTCTGTAGGGACGTGGTCTGTAGGGACGTGGTCTGTAGGGACGTGGTCTGTAGGGACGTGGTCTGTAGGGACGTGGTCTGTAGGAGGGACGTGGTCTGTAGGGACGTGGTCTGTAGGGACGTGGTCTGTAGGGACGTGGTCTGTAGGGACGTGGTCTGTAGGGACGTGGTCTGTAGGAGGGACGTGGTCTGTAGGGACGTGGTCTGTAGGGACGTGGTCTGTAGGGACGTGGTCTGTAGGGACGTGGTCTGTAGGGACGTGGTCTGTAGGGACGTGGTCTGTAGGAGGGACGTGGTCTGTAGGGACGTGGTCTGTAGGAGGGACGTGGTCTGTAGGGACGTGGTCTGTAGGAGGGACGTGGTCTGTAGGAGGGACGTGGTCTGTAGGGACGTGGTCTGTAGGAGGGACGTGGTCTGTAGGGACGTGGTCTGTAGGGACGTGGTCTGTAGGGACGTGGTCTGTAGGGACGTGGTCTGTAGGGACGTGGTCTGTAGGGACGTGGTCTGTAGGAGGGACGTGGTCTGTAGGGACGTGGTCTGTAGGGACGTGGTCTGTAGGGACGTGGTCTGTAGGGACGTGGTCTGTAGGGACGTGGTCTGTAGGGACGTGGTCTGTAGGGACGTGGTCTGTAGGAGGGACGTGGTCTGTAGGGACGTGGTCTGTAGGAGGGACGTGGTCTGTAGGAGGGATGTGGTCTGTAGGGACGTGGTCTGTAGGGACGTGGTCTGTAGGAGGGACGTGGTCTGTAGGGACGTGGTCTGTAGGGACGTGGTCTGTAGGAGGGACGTGGTCTGTAGGGACGTGGTCTGTAGGGACGTGGTCTGTAGGGACGTGGTCTGTAGGAGGGACGTGGTCTGTAGGAGGGACGTGGTCTGTAGGGACGTGGTCTGTAGGGACGTGGTCTGTAGGGACGTGGTCTGTAGGGACGTGGTCTGTAGGGACGTGGTCTGTAGGGACGTGGTCTGTAGGGACGTGGTCTGTAGGGACGTGGTCTGTAGGGACGTGGTCTGTAGGAGGGACGTGGTCTGTAGGGACGTGGTCTGTAGGGACGTGGTCTGTAGGGACGTGGTCTGTAGGAGGGACGTGGTCTGTAGGGACGTGGTCTGTAGGGACGTGGTCTGTAGGGACGTGGTCTGTAGGGACGTGGTCTGTAGGGACGTGGTCTGTAGGGACGTGGTCTGTAGGGACGTGGTCTGTAGGGACGTGGTCTGTAGGGACGTGGTCTGTAGGGACGTGGTCTGTAGGGACGTGGTCTGTAGGGACGTGGTCTGTAGGGACGTGGTCTGTAGGGACGTGGTCTGTAGGAGGGACGTGGTCTGTAGGAGGGACGTGGTCTGTAGGGACGTGGTCTGTAGGGACGTGGTCTGTAGGGACGTGGTCTGTAGGAGGGACGTGGTCTGTAGGGACGTGGTCTGTAAGGACGTGGTCTGTAGGAGGGACGTGGTCTGTAGGGACGTGGTCTGTAGGGACGTGGTCTGTAGGAGGGACGTGGTCTGTAGGGACGTGGTCTGTAGGGACGTGGTCTGTAGGGACGTGGTCTGTAGGGACGTGGTCTGTAGGGACGTGGTCTGTAGGGACGTGGTCTGTAGGGACGTGGTCTGTAGGAGGGACGTGGTCTGTAGGAGGGACGTGGTCTGTAGGGACGTGGTCTGTAGGGACGTGGTCTGTAGGGACGTGGTCTGTAGGAGGGACGTGGTCTGTAAGGACGTGGTCTGTAGGGACGTGGTCTGTAGGGACGTGGTCTGTAGGAGGGACGTGGTCTGTAGGGACGTGGTCTGTAGGAGGGACGTGGTCTGTAGGGACGTGGTCTGTAGGGACGTGGTCTGTAGGAGGGACGTGGTCTGTAGGGACGTGGTCTGTAGGAGGGACGTGGTCTGTAGGAGGGACGTGGTCTGTAGGGACGTGGTCTGTAGGGACGTGGTCTGTAGGAGGGACGTGGTCTGTAGGAGGGACGTGGTCTGTAGGGACGTGGTCTGTAAGGACGTGGTCTGTAGGAGGGACGTGGTCTGTAGGGACGTGGTCTGTAGGGACGTGGTCTGTAGGGACGTGGTCTGTAGGAGGGACGTGGTCTGTAGGAGGGACGTGGTCTGTAGGGACGTGGTCTGTAGGGACGTGGTCTGTAGGGACGTGGTCTGTAGGGACGTGGTCTGTAGGGACGTGGTCTGTAGGGACGTGGTCTGTAGGAGGGACGTGGTCTGTAGGAGGGACGTGGTCTGTAGGGACGTGGTCTGTAGGGACGTGGTCTGTAGGGACGTGGTCTGTAGGAGGGACGTGGTCTGTAAGGACGTGGTCTGTAGGGACGTGGTCTGTAGGGACGTGGTCTGTAGGAGGGACGTGGTCTGTAGGGACGTGGTCTGTAGGAGGGACGTGGTCTGTAGGGACGTGGTCTGTAGGGACGTGGTCTGTAGGAGGGACGTGGTCTGTAGGGACGTGGTCTGTAGGAGGGACGTGGTCTGTAGGAGGGACGTGGTCTGTAGGGACGTGGTCTGTAGGGACGTGGTCTGTAGGGACGTGGTCTGTAGGGACGTGCGTTTTTTCGTGCGTTTTTTCGTGCGTTCGTGCGTTTTTGCGTTTTTGCGTTTTTGCGTTTTTTCGTGCGTTCGTGCGTTTTTTCGTCGGTTTTTGCGTGCGTTTTTGCGTGCGTTTTTGCATGCGTTCATGCTTCTTTGCGTGCATTTTTGCGTGCGTTTTTGCGTGCGTTTTTGCGTGCGTTTTTGCGTGCGTTTTTGCGTGCGTTTTTGCGTGCGTTTTTTCGTGCGTTCTTGCGTTTTTTCGTGCGTTTTTGCGTTTTTTCGTGCGTTTTTTCGTGCGTTCGTGCTCTTTTTCTTGCGTTTTTCCGTGCGTTTTTCCGTGCGTTTTTCCGTGCGTGCGTTCGTTTTGCGTACGTTCACACATTTTTTCGTGCGGAACGTGGTCTGTAGGGACGTGGTCTGTAGGAGGGACGTGGTCTGTAGGGACGTGCGTTTTTTCGTGCGTTTTTTCGTGCGTTCGTGCGTTTTTGCGTTTTTTCGTGCGTTCGTGCGTTTTTGCGTTTTTTCGTGCGTTCGTGCGTTTTTGCGTTTTTGCGTGCGTTCGTGCTTCTTTGCGTGCGTTTTTGCGTGCGTTTTTGCGTGCGTTCGTGCATTTTTTCGTGCGTTTTTCGTGCGTTATTGCGTGCGTTTGTGCGTTTTTTCGTGCGTTCGTGCGTTTTTTCGTGCTTTTTTTCGTGCGTTCTTGCGTTTTTTCGTGCGTTTTTGCGTTTTTTCGTGCGTTTTTTCGTGCGTTCGTGCTCTTTTTCTTGCGTTTTTCCGTGCGTTTTTCCGTGCGTGCGTTCGTTTTGCGTACGTTCATGCATTTTTTCGTGCGTTTGTTATTTGGTGCGTTTTCGACATTTCAATTCTTTTTTTTAAATTTCACCTTTTTGTCGAAATTTCAATTTTTTTCTCAAAATTTAAATTTTTTCTCAAAATTTCAACTTTTTTCTCAAAATTTCAACTTATTTCATCATGTCCTCATGTCGTGGTCTGTAGGGACGTGGTCTGTAGGGACGTGGTCTGTAGGAGGGACGTGGTCTGTAGGAGGGACGTGGTCTGTAGGGACGTGGTCTGTAGGGACGTGGTCTGTAGGGACGTGGTCTGTAGGGACGTGGTCTGTAGGGACGTGGTCTGTAGGGACGTGGTCTGTAGGAGGGACGTGGTCTGTAGGGACGTGGTCTGTAGGAGGGACGTGGTCTGTAGGGACGTGGTCTGTAGGGACGTGGTCTGTAGCGACGTGGTCTGTAGGGACGTGGTCTGTAGGGACGTGGTCTGTAGGGACGTGGTCTGTAGGAGGGACGTGGTCTGTAGGAGGGACGTGGTCTGTAGGGACGTGGTCTGTAGGGACGTGGTCTGTAGGGACGTGGTCTGTAGGGACGTGGTCTGTAGGAGGGACGTGGTCTGTAGGAGGGACGTGGTCTGTAGGGACGTGGTCTGTAGGAGGGACGTGGTCTGTAGGGACGTGGTCTGTAGGAGGGACGTGGTCTGTAGGGACGTGGTCTGTAGGGACGTGGTCTGTAGGGACGTGGTCTGTAGGGACGTGGTCTGTAGGGACGTGGTCTGTAGGAGGGACGTGGTCTGTAGGGACGTGGTCTGTAGGAGGGACGTGGTCTGTAGGGACGTGGTCTGTAGGGACGTGGTCTGTAGGGACGTGGTCTGTAGGGACGTGGTCTGTAGGGACGTGGTCTGTAGGGACGTGGTCTGTAGGGACGTGGTCTGTAGGAGGGACGTGGTCTGTAGGAGGGACGTGGTCTGTAGGGACGTGGTCTGTAGGGACGTGGTCTGTAGGAGGGACGTGGTCTGTAGGGACGTGGTCTGTAGGAGGGACGTGGTCTGTAGGGACGTGGTCTGTAGGGACGTGGTCTGTAGGGACGTGGTCTGTAGGAGGGACGTGGTCTGTAGGGACGTGGTCTGTAGGGACGTGGTCTGTAGGGACGTGGTCTGTAGGGACGTGGTCTGTAGGGACGTGGTCTGTAGGAGGGACGTGGTCTGTAGGGACGTGGTCTGTAGGGACGTGGTCTGTAGGGACGTGGTCTGTAGGGACGTGGTCTGTAGGGACGTGGTCTGTAGGGACGTGGTCTGTAGGGACGTGGTCTGTAGGGACGTGGTCTGTAGGGACGTGGTCTGTAGGGACGTGGTCTGTAGGGACGTGGTCTGTAGGAGGGACGTGGTCTGTAGGGACGTGGTCTGTAGGGACGTGGTCTGTAGGGACGTGGTCTGTAGGAGGGACGTGGTCTGTAGGGACGTGGTCTGTAGGAGGGACGTGGTCTGTAGGGACGTGGTCTGTAGGAGGGACGTGGTCTGTAGGAGGGACGTGGTCTGTAGGGACGTGGTCTGTAGGGACGTGGTCTGTAGGAGGGACGTGGTCTGTAGGGACGTGGTCTGTAGGGACGTGGTCTGTAGGGACGTGGTCTGTAGGAGGGACGTGGTCTGTAGGGACGTGGTCTGTAGGGACGTGGTCTGTAGGGACGTGGTCTGTAGGAGGGACGTGGTCTGTAGGAGGGACGTGGTCTGTAGGGACGTGGTCTGTAGGGACGTGGTCTGTAGGAGGGACGTGGTCTGTAGGAGGGACGTGGTCTGTAGGGACGTGGTCTGTAGGAGGGACGTGGTCTGTAGGGACGTGGTCTGTAGGAGGGACGTGGTCTGTAGGAGGGACGTGGTCTGTAGGAGGGACGTGGTCTGTAGGGACGTGGTCTGTAGGAGGGACGTGGTCTGTAGGGACGTGGTCTGTAGGGACGTGGTCTGTAGGGACGTGGTCTGTAGGGACGTGGTCTGTAGGGACGTGGTCTGTAGGGACGTGGTCTGTAGGAGGGACGTGGTCTGTAGGGACGTGGTCTGTAGGGACGTGGTCTGTAGGGACGTGGTCTGTAGGGACGTGGTCTGTAGGGACGTGGTCTGTAGGAGGGACGTGGTCTGTAGGAGGGACGTGGTCTGTAGGGACGTGGTCTGTAGGGACGTGGTCTGTAGGAGGGACGTGGTCTGTAGGGACGTGGTCTGTAGGGACGTGGTCTGCGTTTGTGCGTTTGTGCATTTTTGCGTGCGTTCGTGCGTTTTTCTGTGCGTTTTTGCGTGCGTTTGTGCGTTTTTTCGTGCGTTTTTTCGTGCGTTCTTGCGTTTTTTCGTGCGTTTTTGCGTTTTTTCGTGCGTTTTTTCGTGCGTTCGTGCTCTTTTTCTTGCGTTTTTCCGTGCGTTTTTGCGTGCGTGCGTTCGTTTTGCGTACGATCATTTATTTTTTCGTGTGTTTGTTATTTCGTGCGTTTTTGACATTTCAATTTTTTTTTTTAAATTTCACCTTTTTGTCGAAATTTCAACTTTTTTCTCCAAATTTAATTTTTTTCTCAACATTTAATTTTTTTCTCAAAATTTCAATTTTTTCTCAAAATTTCAACTTATTTCATCATGTCCTCATGGGGACGTGGTCTGTAGGGACGTGGTCTGTAGGGACGTGGTCTGTAGGGACGTGGTCTGTAGGGACGTGGTCTGTAGGGACGTGGTCTGTAGGGACGTGGTCTGTAGGGACGTGGTCTGTAGGGACGTGGTCTGTAGGAGGGACGTGGTCTGTAGGGACGTGGTCTGTAGGAGGGACGTGGTCTGTAGGGACGTGGTCTGTAGGGACGTGGTCTGTAGGGACGTGGTCTGTAGGGACGTGGTCTGTAGGAGGGACGTGGTCTGTAGGAGGGACGTGGTCTGTAGGGACGTGGTCTGTAGGGACGTGGTCTGTAGGAGGGACGTGGTCTGTAGGGACGTGGTCTGTAGGGACGTGGTCTGTAGGAGGGACGTGGTCTGTAGGGACGTGGTCTGTAGGAGGGACGTGGTCTGTAGGGACGTGGTCTGTAGGGACGTGGTCTGTAGGAGGGACGTGGTCTGTAGGAGGGACGTGGTCTGTAGGGACGTGGTCTGTAGGGACGTGGTCTGTAGGAGGGACGTGGTCTGTAGGGACGTGGTCTGTAGGGACGTGGTCTGTAGGGACGTGGTCTGTAGGGACGTGGTCTGTAGGAGGGACGTGGTCTGTAGGGACGTGGTCTGTAGGGACGTGGTCTGTAGGAGGGACGTGGTCTGTAGGAGGGACGTGGTCTGTAGGAGGGACGTGGTCTGTAGGGACGTGGTCTGTAGGGACGTGGTCTGTAGGGACGTGGTCTGTAGGAGGGACGTGGTCTGTAGGGACGTGGTCTGTAGGGACGTGGTCTGTAGGGACGTGGTCTGTAGGAGGGACGTGGTCTGTAGGAGGGACGTGGTCTGTAGGAGGGACGTGGTCTGTAGGAGGGACGTGGTCTGTAGGAGGGACGTGGTCTGTAGGGACGTGGTCTGTAGGGACGTGGTCTGTAGGAGGGACGTGGTCTGTAGGGACGTGGTCTGTAGGGACGTGGTCTGTAGGGACGTGGTCTGTAGGAGGGACGTGGTCTGTAGGAGGGACGTGGTCTGTAGGAGGGACGTGGTCTGTAGGGACGTGGTCTGTAGGGACGTGGTCTGTAGGGACGTGGTCTGTAGGGACGTGGTCTGTAGGGACGTGGTCTGTAGGAGGGACGTGGTCTGTAGGGACGTGGTCTGTAGGAGGGACGTGGTCTGTAGGGACGTGGTCTGTAGGGACGTGGTCTGTAGGGACGTGGTCTGTAGGGACGTGGTCTGTAGGGACGTGGTCTGTAGGAGGGACGTGGTCTGTAGGAGGGACGTGGTCTGTAGGGACGTGGTCTGTAGGGACGTGGTCTGTAGGGACGTGGTCTGTAGGGACGTGGTCTGTAGGGACGTGGTCTGTAGGGACGTGGTCTGTAGGGACGTGGTCTGTAGGGACGTGGTCTGTAGGGACGTGGTCTGTAGGGACGTGGTCTGTAGGGACGTGGTCTGTAGGAGGGACGTGGTCTGTAGGGACGTGGTCTGTAGGGACGTGGTCTGTAGGGACGTGGTCTGTAGGAGGGACGTGGTCTGTAGGAGGGACGTGGTCTGTAGGGACGTGGTCTGTAGGGACGTGGTCTGTAGGAGGGACGTGGTCTGTAGGAGGGACGTGGTCTGTAGGAGGGACGTGGTCTGTAGGGACGTGGTCTGTAGGGACGTGGTCTGTAGGGACGTGGTCTGTAGGGACGTGGTCTGTAGGGACGTGGTCTGTAGGGACGTGGTCTGTAGGGACGTGGTCTGTAGGGACGTGGTCTGTAGGGACGTGGTCTGTAGGAGGGACGTGGTCTGTAGGGACGTGGTCTGTAGGAGGGACGTGGTCTGTAGGAGGGACGTGGTCTGTAGGGACGTGGTCTGTAGGGACGTGGTCTGTAGGAGGGACGTGGTCTGTAGGGACGTGGTCTGTAGGAGGGACGTGGTCTGTAGGGACGTGGTCTGTAGGGACGTGGTCTGTAGGAGGGACGTGGTCTGTAGGGACGTGGTCTGTAGGAGGGACGTGGTCTGTAGGAGGGACGTGGTCTGTAGGGACGTGGTCTGTAGGAGGGACGTGGTCTGTAGGGACGTGGTCTGTAGGGACGTGGTCTGTAGGGACGTGGTCTGTAGGGACGTGGTCTGTAGGAGGGACGTGGTCTGTAGGAGGGACGTGGTCTGTAGGAGGGACGTGGTCTGTAGGGACGTGGTCTGTAGGGACGTGGTCTGTAGGGACGTGGTCTGTAGGGACGTGGTCTGTAGGGACGTGGTCTGTAGGGACGTGGTCTGTAGGGACGTGGTCTGTAGGGACGTGGTCTGTAGGGACGTGGTCTGTAGGGACGTGGTCTGTAGGAGGGACGTGGTCTGTAGGGACGTGGTCTGTAGGGACGTGGTCTGTAGGAGGGACGTGGTCTGTAGGAGGGACGTGGTCTGTAGGAGGGACGTGGTCTGTAGGGACGTGGTCTGTAGGGACGTGGTCTGTAGGGACGTGGTCTGTAGGGACGTGGTCTGTAGGGACGTGGTCTGTAGGGACGTGGTCTGTAGGGACGTGGTCTGTAGGGACGTGGTCTGTAGGGACGTGGTCTGTAGGAGGGACGTGGTCTGTAGGGACGTGGTCTGTAGGGACGTGGTCTGTAGGGACGTGGTCTGTAGGGACGTGGTCTGTAGGAGGGACGTGGTCTGTAGGGACGTGGTCTGTAGGGACGTGGTCTGTAGGGACGTGGTCTGTAGGGACATGGTCTGTAGGGACGTGGTCTGTAGGAGGGACGTGGTCTGTAGGGACGTGGTCTGTAGGAGGGACGTGGTCTGTAGGGACGTGGTCTGTAGGGACGTGGTCTGTAGGAGGGACGTGGTCTGTAGGGACGTGGTCTGTAGGGACGTGGTCTGTAGGGACGTGGTCTGTAGGGACGTGGTCTGTAGGGACGTGGTCTGTAGGGACGTGGTCTGTAGGGACGTGGTCTGTAGGGACGTGGTCTGTAGGGACGTGGTCTGTAGGGACGTGGTCTGTAGGAGGGACGTGGTCTGTAGGGACGTGGTCTGTAGGAGGGACGTGGTCTGTAGGGACGTGGTCTGTAGGGACGTGGTCTGTAGGGACGTGGTCTGTAGGGACGTGGTCTGTAGGAGGGACGTGGTCTGTAGGAGGGACGTGGTCTGTAGGGACGTGGTCTGTAGGGACGTGGTCTGTAGGGACGTGGTCTGTAGGAGGGACGTGGTCTGTAGGAGGGACGTGGTCTGTAGGGACGTGGTCTGTAGGAGGGACGTGGTCTGTAGGAGGGACGTGGTCTGTAGGGACGTGGTCTGTAGGGACGTGGTCTGTAGGGACGTGGTCTGTAGGGACGTGGTCTGTAGGGACGTGGTCTGTAGGGACGTGGTCTGTAGGAGGGACGTGGTCTGTAGGGACGTGGTCTGTAGGGACGTGGTCTGTAGGGACGTGGTCTGTAGGGACGTGGTCTGTAGGAGGGACGTGGTCTGTAGGGACGTGGTCTGTAGGGACGTGGTCTGTAGGGACGTGGTCTGTAGGGACGTGGTCTGTAGGGACGTGGTCTGTAGGAGGGACGTGGTCTGTAGGGACGTGGTCTGTAGGATGGACGTGGTCTGTAGGAGGGACGTGGTCTGTAGGGACGTGGTCTGTAGGGACGTGGTCTGTAGGGACGTGGTCTGTAGGGACGTGGTCTGTAGGGACGTGGTCTGTAGGGACGTGGTCTGTAGGGACGTGGTCTGTAGAGACGTGGTCTGTAGGGACGTGGTCTGTAGGGACGTGGTCTGTAGGGACGTGGTCTGTAGGGACGTGGTCTGTAGGGACGTGGTCTGTAGGGACGTGGTCTGTAGGGACGTGGTCTGTAGGAGGGACGTGGTCTGTAGGAGGGACGTGGTCTGTAGGAGGGACGTGGTCTGTAGGAGGGACGTGGTCTGTAGGAGGGACGTGGTCTGTAGGGACGTGGTCTGTAGGAGGGACGTGGTCTGTAGGGACGTGGTCTGTAGGGACGTGGTCTGTAGGGACGTGGTCTGTAGGAGGGACGTGGTCTGTAGGGACGTGGTCTGTAGGGACGTGGTCTGTAGGAGGGACGTGGTCTGTAGGAGGGACGTGGTCTGTAGGAGGGACGTGGTCTGTAGGAGGGACGTGGTCTGTAGGAGGGACGTGGTCTGTAGGGACGTGGTCTGTAGGGACGTGGTCTGTAGGAGGGACGTGGTCTGTAGGGACGTGGTCTGTAGGGACGTGGTCTGTAGGGACGTGGTCTGTAGGGACGTGGTCTGTAGGAGGGACGTGGTCTGTAGGGACGTGGTCTGTAGGGACGTGGTCTGTAGGAGGGACGTGGTCTGTAGGGACGTGGTCTGTAGGGACGTGGTCTGTAGGGACGTGGTCTGTAGGGACGTGGTCTGTAGGGACGTGGTCTGTAGGGACGTGGTCTGTAGGGACGTGGTCTGTAGGAGGGACGTGGTCTGTAGGGACGTGGTCTGTAGGAGGGACGTGGTCTGTAGGGACGTGGTCTGTAGGGACGTGGTCTGTAGGGACGTGGTCTGTAGGAGGGACGTGGTCTGAGCATCTGAAAACCCTCGCTCTGAAGGGCCAGATTGATGCCCCCTAACGCACGTTTTCTCCACTCCCCCTAGGTGAAAAGAGGAATTGGGACACCACTACCCTCACGGGAACACGCAAAATGTAGGGGTAGTGCTGAAAAGTAGGGGTAGTGGGTGTATTGGGACAGGGCCTTATATTCTTGAGTAAAGCCCAGTGGCATGCAGAAGATGTATGACTGCCCTTGCTATCAGTTGGTGGTCCTTATGTTGGCCGAGTTATATTCTAACAGAAAAACCAGATATACCTAGATCTAACAGGGTTCTATATAAAATACTCCTTTCTGCAGAATACTTTCTACACTCCATCAGAACATATTGAACTGTTTCCGGCCTCCCACACTCACACAACCCGCTTGGATGTTTCCCTACCACAAATAAGTTGTGATGTAGCCCACAGTGCCCCAGCCTCAATCGGGTTAATTTAACCACATCATCTCGACTTCCAGAATAGAGATATGAAGTCTTGACCTTGGGCTGAATATTAAAAAAGTGCCTCCCTTTGTCCTCCTTCTTCCAAATGTCCTGCCACTCTCTCCCACTCAATCTGACTCTGGTCAAAGAACAGGAACGTTTAGAGGAAAATGATTCACATGAAATAGTTCATTATTCTGGAGTCGTGACATTAGTAATCTAAACTTGTTTTGATGAAACGTTTCTCCTTTTACTGTCAGACGGGTGTTGTGTCTGAAGATTCATGACATTTTTTACATCCGTTTCCTTCTCTCTTGTTGTTTTTCTCTTCTTCATTTCATTATTGCAGCTTTGATGTTTCACACTTTCACTTTTGTTGTTGAATGATAAACATGAGAGGAAAAATAATAGATTTTATTAGTTGGATTAAGAAGGCGCCATGGATCAGAGACAGGAAACCTCAGACCAAACTTCACTCCAGGACACGAAGGCAACAAATATGTACATCCATGAATGCAGGTGTTAGGCTCGAGGGAAGGAGGGCGGACCCAAATGCAGGACAACACGAGCAAGGTTCAGGTATAATAAAGTTTATTAAACAAAAGGCGCTCCACAGGAGGGAAGGAAGACAAACACAAAATCACAGACGGAAAAAACGCGGCTGGAAAGTCCAACTAAAAGCGAAGACCGGAGGGAAACTCACGGCTGGAAAAAGTAATCCCAATGACCTAGGAAGGGAAGGCCCACGAACAGGAGACCATGGAAGACCAGGAAAACGGGCAGCATACAGGGCTCTGAGCTGGAGAAAATAATCCGACACCACAGCTTGTGGGAGGGAGGCTTAAGAGCAGACTGGGTGACGAGGCTGAGTGGTGTCAGGTGTGGGGACGAAGATAGGGATCAGCTGCTCTGGCCAAGCCTGACCAGACTTTGGCGCCATCTGGTGGAGGAAAGGTGTGCCAAACCCTAGCAGGACGTTTCTTCACAACTGGTGGAGTCAGGAGAAAAGGGAATAGTCTTTTGCCTTGGAAGAGAAGAGGAGAGTCCCTGGAAGCCTCACTGGCACGGGGTAGAATATCATTCCTCACGTGAAAGAAGTGCACATGAGTCAGAAAGGGTCGGGATGGTTTACCATCACTAGGCTTGGGTCGGAGAGTGCGATGAGCACGGACAAGCAGGGACAAATCAGCCAGGCTGAGGGAATCCATCAGCAGCTTGTAGTAAATTCAGTTGGGCCACACCTTTAGCCCCTCCGGCACACCTACCAGCCGTACGTTGTTGCTCCTGGCTCTGACCTCCAGGTCCTCACATTTAGCGGTCAGCAACATTTCAAAATCAATAGATCACAGACAGCAGTTCACTGAGGTCATCAAAAAAGTCTGCAATGTATTTGGGGGCCTGTAAACCTTCAGAAACAGGACTCTGGATGAGGCCGGCAGCTGTACAGCCCCATATTAAAAAGACTGAAACCTTCAAGGTGTTAACTCTTGACATTGAAATGATTAATTGAATGAGTCTGCAACCCCGCAGGTCACCCGGCCCTGCCTGTGATTCATCCTCCCTGTTTCAGGAGACGGGATTTACTCTTTGGTTTTGCACCGAGACAGTTCCAGGGAGGATTATCACTCCATGATTTATTATAATGGACAGACTTGGCTGTGTTATCTGTGCTCCTTAGCTGTCTGTTAGCTTGCTCTTAATTTCCAGAAGCTATCACAGGTAAGTTCACAGGGAAAGAGGGAAAAATCAGGGAAAAATCTGCATAAAATCAATAACATAAGCAAATCAAGCAGAGGAAGCGTCTGAACTGTAAAGCAGCAGGAATGAGGAGGGATATAGTTTTATTGTCTGTACCGCCCAGTCCTGATCTGAACTTTGAACAAGTTCCTGTTAATTTAAGATAAACAACATTGTAAAGGTGAATGTTTGAACAACAAGCTGCAGCCGAAGCTTCACTCCGTCTGTAGGAGCCATTTATGTTTATTGGTGGCAGTTTATTTTATTTATTTATTGGCTTGTGGTTACAACATTTGGAGACTAGGTGGTTGTGATTAGGGTTCACCATATATAGAGGTATAGGGAACAGTAAGAGGAAGATACAGGAAGGGAAAGGCAAACAGTTCTCACCAGACGCACAACAGATCACACAGACAAACGGAACAGAGCTGCGCCTGCAACAGAAATCTGGTATGTTAACCTTTTCTTCAATAAACCAACAACTAACTGCAACTGTCACTGCCTGGAATTTAGTTATTTGGGTCTGAGTTGGTTCAATCCTGCCCCACCTGTGAAGTAATGAAGAAGCTTTGGAAATAGGAAAACCTTTTGGAAATTGTCATTACACCGTCTTATTCATCACATCAACTCTGCTGTTTGACAATAATCTTGTAAATCAGAGGAGGGAACCAGAGCAGAGGGAGGAAGGAGGAAAGTTCAAGTGTGACGGAGCAGAAATCCAGTCCAGAAGATTCCTGTTCATCTCTGAAAGAAGGTCCAAGCGACTCCATCGGGTTTTCCTCCACAACACAGCAGAGTCTCTGAAACACTGGTGAGTACAGAAGAAAACATTTACTGTGTTTCTGTCAGCGGGACGACAAAACTTCAACTCAGTTTACTAAATGTTATTCTGGAAAACTCAATCTGACTCTGGTCAAAGAACAGGAACGTTTAGAGGAAAATGATTCACATGAAATAGTTAATTATTCTGGAGTCGTGACATTAATAATCTAAACTTGTGTTGAGGAAACGTTCCTCCTTTTACTGTCAGACGGGTGTTGTGTCTGAGGATTCATGACATTCTTTGTTCCATCTCTTTCCTTCTCTCGTTGTTTTTCTCTTCTTCATTTCATTATTGCAGCTTTAATGTTTCACACTTTCACTTTTGTTTCCAGATAACCGTCATGTCTGCTGGCAGCAACCTGAGATCTGCAGATCAGTTCCTGTGCTCCGTCTGTCTGGACGTGTTCACTGATCCAGTCAGCACACCGTGTGGACACAACTTCTGTAAAACCTGCATCACTCATTTCTGGGATGATAATGTTCTCTACAAGTGTCCCATGTGTAAAAAAATGTTCAGTACAAGACCTGACCTGGAAGTCAACACCTTATTGAGAGAGATGGTTTCTGAGTTCAGACGTGAAGCTGAACAGAAATCCAGCAGCAGCAGCTCAGAGCAACAAGCTGCAGAACCAGGAGAAGTTCCCTGTGACGTCTGCACTGGAACCAAACTGAAGGCCCTGAAGTCCTGCTTGGTGTGTCTGGCCTCTTACTGCGAGACTCACCTGGAGCCTCATCTGACAATGTCAGGTCTGAAAAGACATCAGCTGGTGGAGCCTGTGGAGAACCTGGAGGACAGGATTTGTACGAAGCACGATAAACCTCTGGAGCTGTTCTGTAAGACCGACCAGACATGTGTCTGCACGCTCTGCCCTGTTTTAGACCACAAGACTCATGAGTTTGTTCCTCTGAGAGAAGAATATGAAGGAAAGAAGGCAGATCTGCAGAAGACAGAGGCTGAGATTCAGCAGATGATCCAGAAGAGACGACTGAAGATTCAGGAGATCAGAGCGTCTCTGAAGATCAGTAACGATGCTGCAGACAGAGAGAAAGCAGAAGGTGTTCAGGTCTTCACTGATCTGAAGGAGTCTGTTGAGAGACGTCTGAAGGAGTTCATGAAGGAGATGGAAGACAAACAGAAAGCTGCAGAGAAACAGGCTGAAGACTTCATCAAAGATCTGGAACAGGAAATCTGTGAGCTGAAGAAGAGGAGCTCTGAGGTGAAGCAGCTCTCACGCTCTGAAGATCACCTCCACCTCCTCCAAAGATTCTCATCCCTGGAAGATGCTCCGCCCACCAAGAACTGGACAGAGGTCAGAGTCCATCCACCTTCATATGAGGGGACTGTGGTGAGAGCTGTGGACCAGCTGGAGAAGAACCTCAGAGAGAAGATGGAGAAGCTGCTCGCTGAAGTTGAGCTGAGGAGGATCCAGCAGTTTGAAGCTGACGTGACTCTTGATCCTGATACGGCATATCCTAAACTCATCTTGTCTGGTGATGGAAAACAAGTGTATCATGGTGATGTGAAGAAGAATCTTCCAGATAATCCAGAGAGATTTTCTATGTATTCTAATGTTTTAGGAAAACAAAGTTTCTCTTCAGGCAGATTTTACTTTGAGGTTCAGGTTAAAGGAAAGACTGGCTGGGATGTTGGAGTGGCCAGAGAGTCGGTCAAGAGGAAGGAAAAAATCCCACTGAGACCTCAGGATGGTTACTGGACTGTTTGGCTGAGAAATGGAAACGAGTATGCAGCTAATGCTGGTCCTCAAGTCCGTCTCCATCCCAGTTCTCCTCCTGAGAAGGTGGGGGTGTTTGTGGATTATGAGGAGGGTCTGGTCTCCTTTCATGATGTAGATGCTGCAGCACTTCTCTACTCCTTTACCGGCTGCTCCTTCAGGGAGAAACTCCACCCGTTCTTCAGTCCTTGTTCCAATCATGGAGGTAAAAACTCTGCTCCTCTGATCATCTGTCCTGTCAATCAAACTGTCTGATCTTTGATGTAATAAATCTTCATCAACTCTGAATGTTCATGTGAAATGATTAAAGATTCACTCTGATTGATGGAAACAAATGTTCAAGTTCCCCCCAAAGTTCTTTAATCTCATTAAGTGGTCATTTTGTTTGATTGATCATATTATTGCATTTGTATGTTGTACTTTTACCTTTTACTTGTTTTTTTGTTCCTCCTCCTTTTAAAGGAACATTTGAGATTTTCCAGTCACTTTTTTCCCTGAACACTTTAATCTGAGTTTGTCTCTGGTGTTACAGTCTTGATTTTGAAAAGCTCCATTCTAAGTTCCTTTTAAAGTCAGCGAGTGCTGGTTTGATTTTCCAAGTGTAATCAGATTACAATGCTGATTCATTCTGTTAGATAGTTGGTCTTGCAGGATTTAAAACCTGTATAAATATCAACTATTTTGACCAGAACTTGAAAATAAAGAAAATGAGTTGGTTAATCATGACATCTGTGAGGCAGTTTAATATATATATATAGCTTGTTAGCTCCTAATCAACTTTAAACACAGTATCTATGCTTATATCTCACATTTCATCTTGAAAACATGAAGTCAGGACACGCTTCAGCCCTTTTGTGTGTGCCTGTGTTTACTGTAAAGTCGGTAATACGTGTGCATTTGAAATGTTGGAGCAGCTCGCTCAGAGCCGCCCTGGACCCTAACGAGAGGTTTACCCAGAACCAATGTCTGTCCAATATCCAACGTAAAACCAACTTCACTGCGGTGCTGCAGGGCTCAGGCTGAGGCTGCTGTAGGTCGAGCTGGTCACGTCAGATCTTGTTTAGGCTACTGTTTTTCTTGTATTATTACAACTTTATTATCGTAATATTACGACTTTATTATCGTAATATTACGACTTTATTCTCGCAACAATATGACTTTACTCTTGTAATTTTACGACTTTATTCTCATAATATTACGACTTTATTCTCATAATATTACGACTTTATTCTCTTAATATTACGACTTTATTCTCTTAATATTACGACTTTATTCTCTTAATATTACGACTTTATTCTCTTAATATTACGACTTTATTCTCTTAATATTACGACTTTATTCTCTTAATATTACGACTTTATTCTCTTAATATTACGACTTTATTCTCGATAATATTACGACTTTATTCTCATAATATTACGACTTTATTCTCGTAATATTACGACTTTATTCTAATAATATTATTACTTTATTCTCGTAATTTCCTTTTTTTGTCTTAGTTTGTCTTGGTCTTAGTTTGGCCCCTGTATTGTACAACTCCGTCGTACAATACAAAAGAACAAATAATATTAAAAGAACAAATGTACAACATGTTGGTTTTAAAGTGCCAGAAAATGAGTCTGTGCAAAGGTGACCTAGGATGTTGTTAATGTGACACATACGGTCAGGATTGGACCCTGAATTACAATCTCCACCCTGAACCCTCAAGCCCTGAGCCCTCACAGACTTTAGTGACGTCAGCTGGAAGTGATCAAGTGTGAGAGAGTGTGAGGGCTCCAAATGGTATAAATAAGAATGGGACACACTTAGCAGAAACCGGAAACAGGGCCGATCAAAATGTTTTTTTTTTTTTTTAAATAAACTTTATTTAACATTTCAATTTACAAAATTCCTAGTCAGATCAAAATGTTCCGTACCGGTATTATAAGTTTGGGAATGATCATCCGGATGTTTGAAAACAAAGTGGTAGCCTATATAAAGGAGCATAAAATTCAACAAAGAACACAATTTAAACATGCGCACAGTACAATATGTATTTCCTTGTTAACATTGTCTTTCTTTCAATCTACCCATACCAGCGCATCCAGTACGCCAGGCTCAATCGCAGAGTAATTTCTTTTTTTTAAGCGCGTGTAAACTGAGTTAAATATTCCAGCTGTGTTATGACCATCTAATATTACTTTCCATTTTTCAGCATGATGTCATTTCATTTTTGTAAGAGAGCGTATAAATTGATGGTAACCTGAGCTAAATATTTCAGTTATATTATTACTATTTACTGCAACGTTTTTGTTCAACTTGCTGAAATTGTTTAAATTTTGTGGTCATAAATAAATGAATAATCAAATTACTGCCTGACTTGTTTGTGTTGGATCTAAAACTATCTTGCTAGTATTTACATGTATGCATTTCTGTTACCATAGGGAATCTTAATTCAAACACTGTACTCAGATTAAAGAAAAGCAAGTCTTGTTTATTCAACTGAGGATTTGTCTAATACAGTGTTTCTCAATCCTGGTCCTCGTGGGCCCCTGTCCTGCATGTTTTAGATGTTACCTGCTTCAGCACACCTGATTCTAATTAATGGTTTTAATTAGCTTGTCACCAAGGTCTGCACAGCTCTGTTGATGACACAGGTACTTTTATCACGGTGTGCTGAAGCAGGGTAGCATCTAAAACATGCAGGACTGGGGCCCACGAGGATCAGGATTGAAAAACACTGGTCTAATATAAAATGAAAAAAAAATGATGAAGAAAACTACATTTTGTCCTCCATCTTCCCACAAATGTGAATTAACTTAGATAACTGGTCATCCCTCTTCCTTTCCCTCTCCTCCTCCTTTTCATCCAGCTCCCTCAGCCTCTTTTCCTGTCTTTAGTGTTGAAGAAAGTCCAAAATGTCATTTGTCCTTTTTTTTGGTTTTCTTCCCTCCGTTTGTTGGTCGCTCCCTGTTTGTAAAGGAAATAATATGTTGAAAAATCATCACGGGACAACAGTTTCTGAATTTAAATCACCAGTGGGCTATGTATTTATATTTACAGGTGAACTTCTTTCGTCTCGCATGGTTCCTTTTCCTCCGCCCCCTGTTTTGTTTACATTCTCCCTGGTAACCTCCTTTCATGTCACAACGCAATGAACTGTGGGTAATTCCCTTTCCAGAGATGCGGACTTACGGGAAGTGAGCAGTAAGGGCTCTAATGTCTGCTGGGAGCCCTCGCGCACTTAACGACTTTAGGAATGGGACAGCCCTGAACCCTTAACGACTTTAGGAATGGGACAGCCCTGAACCCTTAATGACTTTAGGAACGGGACAGCCCTGAACCCTTAACGACTTTAGGAACGGGACAGCCCTGAACCCTTAACGACTTTAGGAATGGGACAGCCCTGAACCCTTAACGACTTTAGGAATGGGACAGCCCTGAACCCTTAATGACTTTAGGAACGGGACAGCCCTGAACCCTTAACGACTTTAGGAATGGGACAGCCCTGAACCCTTAACGACTTTAGGAATGGGACAACCCTGAACCCTTAACGACTTTAGGAATGGGACAACCCTGAACCCTTAACGACTTTAGGAATGGGACAGCCCTGAACCCTTAACGACTTTAGGAATGGGACAGCCCTGAACCCTTAACGACTTTAGGAATGGGACAGCCCTGAACCCTTAACGACTTTAGGAATGGGACAGCCCTGCCCCTTCCTAACCCTGAAGAGACGACACCTTGGAAGTAGCTTCAACAAAGATTTGAACCACGAGAACTCCCTATGGGGTAATTTACAACTTAGTGACAGTCATGTAAATGCCCGATAACGGCATTTGGCCACAGATCACATCTAACTTTAATTGTTTTTTGTCTCTCACTTGGCTTGTGTTGTGATCAAATTGATCACCCCGGGTTTGTTGATTGAGCTGGAAAAGGTAAATAAAGACACAAAAGACTGGGATAGAATTAAAGAGGCCTCATGAGGGAGATCGGCAGAGCAGAGCTCCTGCAGCCTGCTTGTTCATCGTCCCGCCAGATCTGCTCCTCTCTGTCCTGAGAACAAGTTTTATTACTCTTAGAGAAAGGGGGAGAGGGGTGGCCCAAGTTTATGGCTCGGGGGCCCCCTCCTTATCTGTGTCTGGTACAGCATGGTAGTTTCAGTGAAAAAGTCAGAGGAATGCAAATTAGTTTTACATACAGAGACATTTAGTTAATCAGCAGATGCAGTTTACATATTCAATTTGGTTTGGAATTATTTTTTATTCAACAATCCCCATTTTGATCTCTAATCAGAGATCAACCTATGTATCTTCTTTCTTCTTTATTCTTCCTCTTCAGGAGTCAGAGGTAAACTACTCTGATCACCCGGTGGACCCGCTCAGGGGATTATTCTGCCCCTTTCTTGAGAGCTAAGGCCTTTATTAACGCTCCTGCACCAGATCCAGCGGATCTGGGGTCCTAATCTTCGTGGGGGGGTCCGGTGTTGCCCACTGCGATCAGTGACATCACATGTCACCTTTCCTGTGGAATCGGATGACGTGGGAGGTCCGTTCTGGGTCCTGTCCACCTCGGCTCCGACCACTGTCCCTTGATGACTCACAGGGGAACCCATTCTGTCTGTGAGGTCCGTGTCCGTCCGTCCCCGGCCTGTTTGGAGTAAGCAGAGACCAAACTTTGCAGTTCGGAGAAGTGAGCTTTCTGACCAAATTGTTATTCGTCAGTCTCCTTCAAGTAGGGCGCATTCTGCAGCCCTAGAAAAAATCGTCCAGTCTGTAGTTCGTACGGGTCAGTCCGTGGCCCGCGTCCACCCAAGTCATTTTGGTCTGTGCACAGATTCTTGCCAATTTAGTCTTCATAATTGCATGTCCCATCCAGCGTTTCCTAAACGCCTTCCTGATGTCACCCACTACTACCACTGAGTATAGTCCTAGTTCATTCAGTTTAGCTCTATTCCCGTAGTAATGTACAAATTTTATATATGTTACATTTATATGTATTTTATGTGTAGACCCCAGGAAGACTAGCTGTTACCGTGGGTGACAGCTAATGGGGATCTTAATAAACAATAAAAAACAATAAACTACACAATACTCAACTCCAGATGATTCAATACATTATCCTACAATTTCATACAGATAGGTGTGGAGCAATAATTGTTTCTTTATGAACATTACTGATTTCTTTCCCTTTGGGCACTGTATGTACACCCACTTAAAGAATTCATACATGCAAATTACTCTGTTAAATCCTTTACGCGTTCAGGGGGTACTTAGGATCGTCCACTCGATTAACATTTACTTTGTGGAAAAGTGACATTTCGACGTAACAAAAAGTAAAAATCATTTGCTCACATGAAACTATGGCATATTTGCCCCAAACAGAGTCTATGACTCTGTGGTGGCGTCAGCCATCTTTTATGGGGTGGTCTGCTGGAGCAGCAGCATCACTGCAGCAGAGAGGAAGAGACTGGACAAGGTGGTGAGGAAAGCCGGCTCTGTCCTGGGCTGCAGTCTGGACCGGGTGGAGGTGGTGGGGGAGAGGAGGATGGTGGCTAAGCTGTCCTCCATCATGGACAATGTCTCCCACCCCCTTCATGAGACTGTCAGGACCCTGGAGATCCATCAGTGACCGGCTTCGTCACCCACGATGCACCACCGAGAGGCATCGCAGGTCCTTCCTCCCTCAGGTCCTTCCTCCCCGCTGCATCAGACTGTATAACCACGCCTGCTCTCAGTAGCCAGTGGACAATAATATAACAATAATATGTGCAATAACATAAGATGTGCAATATCTGCTAATCTGCCAGTCTACCTCACAACACTCCACCTGCTTTTTCCGCACCGTTTCTTCTTTCAACCAACGGTATATACTGTTCATATTCTGTGATTACACATATTTTATATATATTTTTTGTATTTTTTATATATTTTTTATTCTGACTTTTCAGTCTTTTTACCCCTCCCCTGCATGTGTGTGCTAAGTTACTGCTGACAACAAAATAAGTTTCCCCACTGAGGGAGAAAATAAAGGATATCTTATCTTATCTTATCTTAAAATACTGGTCGATGATCAAATTAATTATTACAATATGAAAAACATATTCCTTCCTGTTAAACTCCTCCGTAGTTCACTGTTGAATGTTACATAAAGACATATCTTCGTACAGAATAAAGTTGAAAATGATCTGCCTCAGGGGCTAAACACTGACATGTTTTCTAGGAATGCCCAGTGAAACAACCTTTCTTGTATCACATAACAACATCCATGAAATTCAAAATCTCCTTAACAATGAGCTTTTTAAGGTGGATATTTGGATCAAAATGAACAAAACCTATATTAATATTAAGAAAACAAATTATATATAATTTAGTTTCAATAAAGAACAAAAGAATACGGAAAATCTGGCCTTTCAGATCAAAATAAATGATAAAGAAATAAAGAAAGTAAACTCTACAAAGTTCCTTGGAGTCCTCATTGATGACTGTCTAAACTCTAATCATCATATAGATCACTTTTGCAAAACTAAATATCTAAGAATCTAAAAAATGTCGGTCTGCTTTTCAAACCGAGACCCCTGCTTCCATGCTCTGCTCTTCTTATTCTTTATAAACCTTTGTTTGGACAACATCTAAATTCCTGTACTATTATTTACTGTAATACTTATCCCAGCTATCTAAAAAATTTTACCTTTTACAAAAAAGAAAAATTACTCGTGCCATCTCCTGGACTGAATTTAATTCACCTAATCGCCATCTGTTTGCCCATTCTGGTATTCTTTACCTTAAAGAATATAATTATTCCCATAATGCTTGTACAATATATCAGGTCTCAGGTTTAACTCAACTCATTCCAATCTCCGTTTCCCATCTCAAGGTCACTATTATTTATATTTCTTATTAAGAGCTGTCTTTACCATGTCTACCTCTATACTGTTGCACCTTTCACTTTTTTCATCGTATATATTTTAATACGTGCCACACTTTTATCTACCGTACATTTGTTAGTTACTGTTGCTACTTTTAAATCCGGGTGGTAAGCAAAACAACCAGAGTCAAATTCCTTGGGCAATATTCAAACTTGACTAATAAATCTGATTCTGATTCTGATTTTAATTCCTACTTTCCTTCTAGCATCTACTGTTACCCATGTTTCGTCTTCCTCGTTTACTATCGCATATGCTAATTGTAACCCTTCATTCTAGTGTTTAAAACAGTATCCGTCTACAAACAAATTATCGCTTTGTCAAATGGTGTTTTCACTAAGTCTTCCCTGACTTTGTCGTCACGAATGATTCTTTGCATGCACTTGTGTGGTTTTCCCCCTGTGATATCCTTCGTGTGTGTATGAAATATTTGGTGCTTCTTTTTCTTTTTTTTTTTTGACTAATTTTTGACTAACTTTTTTTAATTTCGCCGTAGCTGCGAAACATACATGTGTGTGCACCCAATACTCCAACGGTCCCCCTGTATATTTTAGAAGGCCTCATGGTAGCATTGGGTGTTGTGCCATAAAATAATGTGAGATGTAAGGGGTTGGGGGAATGAGCGTAAGGACCCCAGGTGTCGATTCAGGGGCGCCACTGTTGATAGACCGTATATCGGGCCAGGAGTAACCGGTGTTTCTGGTTCAAACAAAGTCCAACATACTGTACTGCTGCAGCCAGACCTGGCTGAGGAGATAACATGCATTGTCCACTTGGATGGTTGATTGACTCCGTGTCCCCCGTCCAGAAAGGTATGTCAAACAATTGGATCCACAGTGAATCGTCATCCTCACCCTCATTAGTATCTCTCTTCCCATCAGGTCACAGGGAGCTATGTGTGACACAAAAATGTTTCAGGGTTTGCAGTCCCACCCTCATCCTGAGGGGGCGTGTGAATGGTTGAGTCTGTTTTTCCCCAGAGAAGGCAGTCCCCGTCAGTGTACGGATGGACAGATGGGATTCTCTCCTGGCATAAGTAGCCCTGGTCACAGGCTACGTTTGGTCTTTGCATGGGACCCCCTCGTCCACCCCGCCCCCCCCCCCCCGCCCCCCACCCGCCCCCCCCCCATTGTCCACACATCCCTCTATGGTATGTTGGGGTTGGGTGCTCAAGGTGGTTCTACAATTCTTGTGTGTGTTTAATGCCTGAATTACTAACAGTGCCTTTTGGCCTGACCTCAGCCATCGACCCCGCGCTTGGCCTCAGCAACTGCACTCCAAAGTTCCTCCTTTTTTTTTTTTTTTGTTCCTGTTTCACCCGACATGTTTACGACATGGTTTAGTGGAGAAAGGGAGTAATTTTGCTTTTTACGACTGGTCCGTCAGTACCCCTACATTCTTATCTTATCTTATCTTTTTCAACCCCCTCCCTGTTATCCTATCCAGGTGGCTTTTCAGTTTTCATTCCTTTAAATTCCATGGTCTCCTTTTTTTCGCGTCCTTAGGCTTCTTTCTTGTTCAAATTAATCCAAATTTATTTAAAAAGTCCTTGGTTCACTAATGGAGCAATAACAAATGCTTGTAAAAAGAAAATAATCTTTATACATTTTCCTTAAGGTAAAGACCAAAGAAGCCGAACAAAGATATAAAGTCTACAAAAATATACCAAGAGATATAATAAGACCTAACAAAAAGCTATATTATAAAAAGTCATTAAATGAAAATAAACATAATATAAAAGGAACTTGGGGCATCCTGAACAACCTACCGGTAATTGAACAAGGATAATGGTGTGAATCAGAACATGAGGCAAACTATTATAGAGAAGGCCTACTCCTATATATTTTTTCCTCTCTCAGCAACAGATACAGTAAACAGAAAGTGACAAACCCTGTTCAAAAATGTAAAAGTAAATTATCCACTGACTGTCCTAATATTAATAACTGTAAAAAGGTCCTAAATAACATTGTAAAACCTCTAACCCATATCTATAATTTCTCATACAATCTGGTCCTTTTCCTAAATAAAATGAAAATTGCAAAAGCACTTCCACTTCCCAAAAATGAGAGTGACCTCAACTATACAAATTACAGACAGAATTACATCATCCCACTATCACAGGTTCCAAAATCTGTATTCATCAACACTTCTATAGATCTAAGACGTTAATATTATTATTCCCCTCCTAACAAACAGGGGTATGCTTATAAAAGTCTCCCAAAAAGTCCTCTCTTGAAGCTCATGTATGTTTTAACAAATAAAAAGTCTCCTTTATAGACACAGAATGCATCATTAAAAGAAGCTCATTGTTCATATTATTTTAACCAAAATGTCAACAGAGAGGCTCATATAAATTTCAACTTTTTACTTCTTAACATATTATCTTATAATATACAAATATATTCTAAAATGTGTCACCTATTCAACCCCTAAATAAGATTATTATCTGCATAATCTCTAGCTTTAAAGCCTTACTGTTGTGGTTGCTGCAAAAAAGACCCAACCAACCCCTCTCCTTTTTCTGAAACAGGAGGAGAGGAGTGGTCTCTGCTTCTCTGCTTTTCCAAGCACCATAAAATCTGCTATCGCTCAAAGCAGATCATGATCTGACTAAGGACTTTTACAACCATGGCATCTGAACCTGCAACTTCCACGAATCTCTCTTTTACCTTTTCTGTCTTTATTCAATTTCCCATTTTAAAGCCAACTACGAGGTCAATAAAATCATATTTCTATTTCTCTTAAAATGACAATATATATACTTTCAGCTGTTCACAAAGTCTCATGAACACACACACAAAGACACACACTATCTCTCACATCTCTCCCTCTCTCTCACACACACACATCCCAGCAGTTTCTGTCTCACACACACACACACACACACACACACACACACAAACACATTAATATACACACACACACACACACACACACACACACACACACACACACACACACACACACACACACACACACACACACACAGTCTCTGTCTCTCACATACACACACAGAAAGCGCTTTACACACAAGCGCAGCCCCTCACCCCCACATAGCAAGGCCAGCAGTTACTGCTGAATTTTACATATAATTCACAATCTCACCATCTCTGTTTCTGTTTTTCAGGCTCATGTCAACATAGATTCTTATAGTATCTTCACGAAGCCAAATACCCTCAACATTTCCGTTTCTCGGGCAATTTAGAATCTCTAGCTAAAAAGGGGGGGGGGGGGGGGGTCCCAGTCAGGGACGAGTGCCAGTCAGTTGTTTGTGCACAGTGGTGTTTCTACCTTAGACGCTGTCCTTAGGAATCTCATGTATCATTTTATGGCAAGGCTGAATGACTCAAAAAATGAAATTATTATGGCTTTAACCATGGCCAAAAAGAGCAGTACTAGGTTCTTTTCTAGTTTTTGGAGGCATTGGAGAGGGTGTTTGTATATTTTTTAGGTATGTTCTTATTCTGTCCTTTGTTGTTTTGTCTACTGTTGTTGTCTCTTTAATTGTATTTATATGGACCTATCTGAGTCTGAAATAAAGATTGAATTAAACATTTAGTTAATGAGCACATGCAGTTTACATATTCAATTTGGTTTTGAATTATTTTTTATTCAACACTTGTTTATTCCTGCCTTTTCTACTTTGAACTTACTGTATAAAAGTCATGATTCCAACCACTCTGGGTCAGCACACCAACCCAGACACGCTCTGTAGGTCTGCTCACCGTCGGCTACTGAATAAAACTCTCTACACCACAGACTAAAACTCTCTACACCACAGACTAAAACTCTCTACACCACAGACTAAAACTAAATACACCACAGACTAAAACTCTCTACACCACAGACTAAAACTCTCTACACCACAGACTAAAACTCTCTACACCACAGACTAAAACTCTCTACACCACAGACTAAAACTCTCTACACCACAGACTAAAACTCTCTACACCACAGACTAAAACTCTCTACACCACAGACTAAAACTAAATACACCACAGACTAAAACTCTCTACACCACAGACTAAAACTAAATACACCACAGACTAAAACTCTCTACACCACAGACTAAAACTCTCTACACCACAGACTAAAACTCTCTACACCACAGACTAAAACTCTCTACACCACAGACTAAAACTAAATACACCACAGACTAAAACTCTCTACACCACAGACTAAAACTCTCTACACCACAGACTAAAACTCTCTACACCACAGCGGACTCTGAACTGGTTTTGATAATATTCCTCAACAGTGTGTGCGTGTGTGTGTGTGTGTGTGTGTGTTTTCTCTGGCACCGGAGCCACTCATCGTCTGCGCTCCGGGACCTCCCACTTTACAAATTAAGCACTGGGCCTGGCATATATTTTAATAACGGGGCCATGCAAGAGAATTGGTGGTTTTATTACTCAAAGGAAGTAAAACAAGCACATGGTTCATACATTTCCGTCAATAAGATCCATTAAATGAGGGTAAAATAACCAAAATATATTTCTTGCTATGAATATGATAAAATCTGCTTTTCATGGCGAAACTATCTTAAAATATTGCAATTTAGACCGAGAATCAAAGAAATGGCAGCAATTTTATTTTTCCTCCACAGCCGAAAACTTGAAAGTCACGTGACAGAAACGAAACCTAACGAAACCTATTAAAATGAATGAGCCACGGAACGCGTTCACATCTCACGTTTTAGGAGGGCAAATCGTAACATTGGCCACGTTTTGCAATGTGGACCAACGTAGCCTGTACCACGTTTTCCTGTGAGACTGGGTTGAATATTGTAACCCCTCTACGTTTTTGCACTTTGGACCACCGTAGCCAGGGTATTCTGACGAAATCTGAAAAAACCTTGCAACCAGAGCAAGCAAGAGATTATGTACATTTATTGAGTGAATATTATGAAATTGAAATATGTATTGCTAGAAATGTAATCAAAACACATTTCTATGCAGAAACTAACTCAAGATATTGATTTTTTTTTTCACAGCACTGTCCAGCAACCAAAAATGTAACCATTTCACGTTATTAAAACGTTCCAGTTTTACATTATTCTGACGAGATCTGAAAAAACCTTGCAACCAGAGCAAGCAAGAGATTATATACATTTATTGAGTGAATATTATGAAAGTGAAATATGTATTGCTAGAAATGTAATCAAAACGCATTTCTATGCAGAAACTAACTCAAAATATAGATTTTTTTCACTCAAAAATGAAAAATGTCCACCGTGTTTGTTAACTCAAAATATAGATTTTTTTCACTCAAAAATGAAAAATGTCCACCGTGTTTGTTGGTATCACGGCCAGAATCTTAAAAGTCACGTGACTTGGACGCAAAACGAATAGACAGAAAAATGTAACAGTTATACATTTCAAGGGCTAGAAAAATGTAACAGTTATACATTTCAAGCGCTAGAAAAATGTAACAGTTATACATTTCAAGGGCTAATATTGTAACCCCTCTACGTTTTTGCACTTTGGACCAATGTAGCCAGGGTATTCTGACGAGATCTGAAAAACCTTGCAACCACGAGCAAGCAAGAGATTATATACATTTACTGAGTGAATATTATGAAAGTGAAATATGTAGCGAGGAGCACTGTGAGGATCATGTTCTTTGATTTCTCCAGTGCGTTCAATACCATCCAGCCGGCACTTCTGGGAGACAAGCTGGAGAATGCAGGGGTTGACAGTCACCTCACATCCTGGATTCTGGACTACCTCACCAACCGTCCACAGTATGTGAGGACACGGGACCACACATCGGACCTGGTCGTCTGCAGTGTGGGGGCCCCGCAGGGAACGGTCCTGGCGCCGTTCCTCTTCACTCTCTACACTGCTGACTTCTCCTACAACTCCCCAACCTGTCACCTTCAAAAGTTCTCTGATGACTCTGCTATCGTCGGCCTCATCACTGATGAAGACGATAGCGAGTACAGAGAACTGTCCCAGGACTTTGTGGACTGGTGCCTGCAGAACCACCTCCAGATCAACGCGGGGAAAACCAAAGAACTGGTGGTGGATTTCCGCAGGTGTAATAAATCCCCCCCGACACCGGTGAACATCCAGGGAAAGGACATTGAGATGGTGACATCTTATAAGTACCTGGGTGTTCACCTCAACAATAAACTGGACTGGACTACTAATTCCTCTGCACTCCACAAAAAAGGCCAGAGCAGACTCTATCTGCTCAGGAGACTGAGGGCCTTTGGTGTGGAGGAAACACTCCTAAAAACATTCTACGACACTGTGGTGGCATCAGCCATTTTTTACGGAGTGGTCTGCTGGGGCAGCAACATCACAGCTGCAGACAGAAGGAGGCTGGACAAAACAATCAAAAGGGCCGGCTCTGTCGTGGGCTGCTCTCTGGACACAGTGCAGGTGGTGGGAGAGAGGAGGATGATGGCTAAGCTGTCATCCATGATGGAGAAGGACTCCCACCCCATGAAGGACACCTTCAGAGCGCTGGAGAGCTCCTTCAGCGACAGGCTCCTTCACCCTAGGTGTGTGAAGGAGCGCTACAGAAGGTCCTTCCTCCCTGCAGCTGTGAGACTACACAACCAGCACTGCTCACAGTAGACCACAAACAAAAATGTGCAATACCATTCTCTGGTATTGTAAATATCCTGTAATATCATCTGTAAATATCCATCTGTTTTTCTTTTTGTATACTAGTATTTTTTTTTTTTTTTATTACTATTTTATTCTCCTTCTTATTTTTATTATTATTATTATTGTATATACTGTTTATAGTGTTTTTCTATTATTATTACTATTGTATATACTGTTTATAGTGTTTTTCTATTATTATTATTATTGTGTGATATTGATGCCTCTTGTGTTTTGCACTATCCACTTTGCTGCTGTAATCTGGAAATTTCCCCTCTGGGGGACTATTAAAGGATTTCTTATCTTATCTTATCTTATTGCTAGAAATGTAATCAAAACGCATTTCTATGCAGAAACTAACTCAAAATGTTGATTTTTTTCACAGCACTGTCCAGCAACCAAAAATGTAACCATTACACGTTATTAAAACGTTCCAGTTTTACATTATTCTGACGAGATCTGAAAAAACCTTACAACCACGAGCAAGCAAGAGATTATATACATTTACTGAGTGAATATTATGAAAGTGAAATATGTATTGCTAGAAATGTAATCAAAACGCATTTCTATGCAGAAACTAACTCAAAATGTTGATTTTTTTCACAGCACTGTCCAGCAACCAAAAATGTAACCATTTCACGTTATTAAAACGTTCCAGTTTTACATTATTCTGACGAGATCTGAAAAAAACGTTGCAACCACGAGCAAGCAAGAGATTATCTACATTTATATATTGCTAGAAATGTAATCAAAACGCATTTCTATGCAGAAACTAACTCAAAATATAGATTTTTTTCACTCAAAAATGAAAAATGTCCACCGTGTTTGTTGGTATCACGGCCAGAATCTTAAAAGTCACGTGACTTGGACGCAAAACGAATAGGCAGAAAATTGTAACAGTTATACATTTCAAGTGCTAGAAAAATGTAACAGTTATACATTTCAAGGGCTAATATTGTAACCCCTCTACGTTTTTGCACTTTGGACCAACGTAGCCAGGGTACGTTTTTATATGAGACTGGGTTGGGTTTACACGTCCTACCCTCTGCTGAATTCTTTCTATCCTCGCTGGGGACAAAATGTACCCCCCCCACTCAAAGTATTTTGACCATTACATCGTAATTATTAACAATTAATAACAACCAAAAAACACAGAGTCCGTGTTCATTCTGCTTGTGTGGGATTTTGATACCGGGAGCGAGTCGCGCCCACAGAAAGCAGTTTTATTTTGAAAACCAACCGGATTTTCTTGCATTCCAAAAGTCCGACTTCCGGCTCGCCAAAATAAAAGATAGTCAGTCAAATGAATGAAAAAATTAAAAGAATCCAGAGCAGCATATCCTCATATTTTACAGGATCACAACCAAAAATCCAGAGAAAAAATGCAACAGAAGAAACAAGATCTGTCATTGCTGATGGGATGGAGGACAGCAGCATCTCCCCGGCTGAGGAGAGCTCCCATGTTTTCTGTTAAACTGATATTGAGAATTAATATATATATATATATATATATATATATATATATATATATATATATATATATATATATATATATATATATATATATATATATATATATACATGCATAATTTTATTTGTGGACCAGGACCAGGATCATAAGGGGGGACCCTCCTGACTCCAGACTGGGGGAGTGGGGGACGTCAGCAGCACACAGCAGGCAGGTGGAAGCAGCAACGGGATGAACAGAGGGGGGGGGGGGGCCGGGACCGCAGGCCAGAACGCAGCTCCCGAGGCTCCAGCCTGCAAACATTCACAAAGGAGAAAAAAGGGGGGCCGGCACTAGAAACTACAGGAACGATGGACAAAAATGATAGTTATGAGATATTTATAATAAATAAAAATGGTAATGGAGAAGAGAGGAACGGAAAAGGAGAGGAGAAGAAGGGTGAGAGGCACCGCCCAGCGGATCATGTCGGTCCCCCCTGCAGCATAGGCCTATAGCAGCATATCTACCACCAAGCTATATTTGAGACTAACTATTGTTGAGGAATTTATCAAAATAAGTTCATAAGTCCGCTTGTGGTATCGTGAGTTTTTATTCAGCCGGCGGTGAGCAGGACCAGCACAGATCAGGTCTGAATTGGTGTGCCGACCCAGAGAGATTTTACAACAGGGTTTTTATATAAGAAGTTAAATCAACAAAAGGTAGGAATAAACAAGCCAAGTGAGAGACAAAAAGTAATTTACAGTCAGGTGTGATCTTTCAGTTTGGGACTACCCCCTGAGGAGTCAGGAAGTCCATATATGGTATCCTCCATGGATCAAGTCCTCGTCTCTGCAGGGGCTGGAAGTCAAAGCCACTTCCACGGTGCCGTCTCAGCAGGGATTCAAGACGCCGGAACTTGCGTGACAATGTGTCTCGATCATTGAATGAGACTGGAGACGCCTGCAAGTCCTCGTCCCTGCAGGGGTCCTCGTCCCTGCAGGGGTCCTCAGGAAGCTGGAACTTGCGTGACAATGGCTCTCAACAATTCAGTTTTTTTTGGGTTTTTTTTTTTTTAGTTACAGTTGAGTACATCATTTTAGTAATAGTTTGAGTGATACATATTTTGCAAGTAAACCTTAGACATGTGATCATAAACCAAATAACAATTAGGAGTCCAAACCCAAGTAAAGCAAATTCAAAAATTAAGTAACCAACGTGTCCTAACTGTTCTTTAAACCAATCAACCAAACTAGTTGTGACAGGTGTATGTAACGTTTTAGCAATATCTTTCAAGTGAACCGTTATTTCTTGGATGGTGGCATTGTGGTCAGGTATAAATATACAACATTCAGTTTTAATCACAGCACAAGTTATGTCTTTTTCCTGTGACAGATGTGAGTGTTTTGGCATGTACAAAGCATCTGCTTCTGGGCCTCTGCGGCCTGCGCTGCTCCACCGCTCCTCTGCCAGCCGTGGATTTCTTGGGGTGTTGAAGTTCAGCTACTTCTGGGCTTTCCGGGGCCTGCGTTGTTTCTTTCACTGGCTCCGACGGTTGTGAGGACGAGGACCCCCAGGAAGAAGAGGGAACCAGCTGGTTTCCGGTGCATGGTGGAGATGTTGATTTCTTGCAGTGGGATGCGTGGATCCAGGTTAGACGCCCTTCACACATACAGTATATGTCTATTTCTCACAAATATCTCAGTGTTCCAACACTTCTTTATGGACCTCAAGTCCTGCATATGCTATAAGTCCCACTGGACTATTGGTACCCAGACCAACCATGGCGTTCTGGCCATTTCTCTCTTTAATGTTACCCGAGATATTAAACCTTTTTAGAAGAGCGAGTCAAAGGCAGGATAAGCAAAGCATTCTCACAACACAATCAAATTCAAATGTTATGAAATTGTCAGCATTCCTAAACATCTCTACAATAACCTTTCCCAATAACCCCTTGCTCACAAACACACAGGGGACTTACCTAAAATTTCAGGATGACGTCAACCTTTTTTCTGGTACTCCAGTCCACAGACTTTCGACAACAACTCAGCAACAATAATTTGGGATTTTGCAAGTGGATCCCTTGCTTTGAAAATTTAGATTGGTTGGTTGTGCCGTTGGTCTGGAAAAGGAGTTCCCATTGAAGTCTATTGTCATCCGGGTCACAGCACCAAATTGTTGAGGAATTTATCAAAACCAGTTCAGAAGTCCGCTTGTGAGTAGTGAGTTTTTATTCAGCCGGCGGTGAGCACGTCGACACAGACGCAGTGTCTTGGTTGGTGTGCTTCTCTACATACATACACAAACTCTCTACACCACAGACTAAAACTCTCTACACCACAGACTAAAACTCTCTACACCACAGACTAAAACTAAATACACCACAGACTAAAACTCTCTACACCACAGTGCGTGTGTGTGTGTGTGTGTGTGTGTGTGTGTGTGTGTGTGTGTGTGTGTGTGTGCAGCAGGAAGTCACTCCTCCAATGACAAAAGTTTTATTAAGTCCGAGAAAAACCCAAACTTTTACTCTGTTACATGAAACTTTCAAACATAGAAAAGTCGTTTACACAACAAGATAAATATGTACAAGATTAATTAATTCATCCTAATAATTTAGATTTAGATCCACCGCAAATATACATGAAGAACACAGGTGTGTGTGTGTGTGTGTGTGTGTGTGTGTGTGTGTGTGTGTGTTAAACTGGCTGTTTTTACATAATCAAAGGAATCGATCAGTGGAATGTAACACGAGCCAGTAGTTTGATCCGGTCCGGTTCTGCACCGACAGTCTGGACTATGATTCTGCACCGAGGAGGAACCTTTACTGTCCGTGTTAGCTCCGTGCTAGAGCCGGGGTCAGAGGTCACGCTGGGGCAGCAGAACCACTGCAGCTTCTGGATTCTGGAAGATTCTGGTTCAGTCCTGGTGACCCGGTCCTGGTCCGGTGATCCGGTCCTGACGTACAAGACGGAGACTGGAATCTCCTCGTTGGAACTTGTTTGTTCGGGGTTTGTGGGAGAATCAGCCTCGCTGAGCCGGACATGACACAGTCTTCAGACCCGGGTCCAGACCCAGACCCGGGTCTGGGTCTGGACTTTATTCAAAGTCGCCCTCGTCCTGGTACTGGTACTGATCCAGATCCAGGTCCAGGTCCGGACTGGGAACCTCAAAGAACTGTCTCTTCACCAGAACCGGGTCGGAGGAGGAGACGAGCTGCTCCAACGGGCTGAGAGGCCGATCCAACCTGGACAGAGGAGAACCGGGTCAGAACTCAGACCAATACAACCATAACAATGTAGTTTCTTGTGCTGCCCCCCTTTTCTTCTCTTTTTTCTCTTTTGTACATGGTGCAGCATCCTCTGCCGGTGGAGAAGAGCATCTCTGAATGCACAACACCGGATCCTGCAGCATGGGAGTGAGAGGGTCAGGGTAACGGCCCGGTCAGGGCGACGGCCCGGTCAGGGTAACGGCCCGGTCAGGGTAACGGCCCGGTCAGGGTAACGGCCCGGTCAGGGTAACGGCCCGGTCAGGGTAACGGTCCGGTCAGGGTAACGGGCCGGTCAGGGTGACGGCCCGGTCAGGGTAACGGCCCGGTCAGGGTAACGGCCCGGTCAGGGTAACGGCCCGGTCAGGGTGACGGCCCGGTCAGGGTAACGGCCCGGTCAGGGTGACGGCCCGGTCAGGGTAACGGTCAGGGTAACGGTCCGGTCAGGGTAACGGCCCGGTCAGGGTAACGGCCCGGTCAGGGTAACGGCCCGGTCAGGGTAACGGCCCGGTCAGGGTAACGGCCCGGTCAGGGTAACGGTCAGGGTAACGGCCCGGTCAGGGTAACGGTCAGGGTAACGGCCCGGTCAGGGTAACGGCCCGGTCAGGGTAACGGCCCGGTCAGGGTAACGGCCCGGTCAGGGTAACGGCCCGGTCAGGGTAACGGTCAGGGTAACGGTCCGGTCAGGGTAACGGGCCGGTCAGGGTAACGGCCCGGTCAGGGTAACGGCCCGGTCAGGGTAACGGCCCGGTCAGGGTAACGGTCCGGTCAGGGTAACGGCCCGGTCAGGGTAACGGCCCGGTCAGGGTAACGGCCCGGTCAGGGTAACGGTCCGGTCAGGGTAACGGCTCGGTCAGGGTAACGGCCCGGTCAGGGTAACGGCCCGGTCAGGGTAACGGCCCGGTCAGGGTAACGGCTCGGTCAGGGTAACGGCCCGGTCAGGGTAACGGCCCGGTCAGGGTAACGGCCCGGTCAGGGTAACGGCCCGGTCAGGGTAACGGTCCGGTCAGGGTAACGGCCCGGTCAGGGTAACGGCCCGGTCTGCCCCTTCTCAACCACCACCCCCGGTCATCCCGTTGCTGCTTCCACCTGCCTGCGGCCCCCCCCCCACACCTCATACTGTACAGTTGCTATAGTAACGGATGGAATATGGACACAATGATCAAATATCCGGTCGGGACGGGATTCACCCTGATTTACTTTGTTACGGCTCCTCCACTTCCCTTTTTGATGAATGTGACAAACAAATAAACCTGCATTTACCCCGATTTGACCCTGATAGAACCTATTTCACCCTGATTTTGCTGATTTGACCCATTATGGGTAGTTAGAGTGAAGGATCATGGGTAGTTAGAGTGAAGGATCATGGGTAGTTAGAGTGAAGGATCATGGGTAGTTGATGTTTGCAGGAACCATTCGTGGCTCTGAGTCTCTGAGTGGTTGGACACCCCTGATGTAGAGGCTCCTAACGTCCCCCGGGGGACGGTCTGTACCAGTCTGGACCGGTCTGATCCAGTCTGTACCAGTCTGGACCGGTCTGATCCGGTCTGTACCAGTCTGGACCGGTCTGATCCGGTCTGTACCAGCAGGACTCACATGTCGGTGCAGGGGTTGCTAGCCGCCTCCTCGGCCACCAGCAGGTCGTACTCCTCTGCTGCAAATCTCTCCCAGTCTGAGAGTTCAGGACCGTCTGAGTCTGGATCCTGGAGACAAGGAGATGCTAATGCTGCTAATGGTGCTAACATAGCTGCTAATGCTGCTAACATAACTGCTAATGCTGCTAACATAGCTGCTAATGCTGCTAACATAGCTGCTAATGCTGCTAACATAGCTGCTAATGCTGTTAACACTGCTAATGCTGCTAACATAGCTGCTAATGCTGCTAACACTGCTAATGCTGCTAACATAGCTGCTAATGCTGCTAACATAGCTGCTAACATAGCTGCTAATGCTGCTAACATAGCTGCTAATGATGCTAACATAGCTGCTAACGCTGCTAATGCTGCTAACATAGCTGCTAACGCTGCTAACATAGCTACTGATATAGCTGCTAACGCTACTAACAGAGCTGCTAACACTGCTAAAATAGCTGCTAATGCTGCTAACAGAGCTGCTAATGCTGCTAAGGCTGCTAACACAGCTGCTAACATAGCTGCTAACGCTGCTAATGCTGCTAACATAGCTGCTAACACTGGTAACATAGCTGCTAAAATAGCTGATAATGCTGCTAACATAGCTGGTAACACTGGTAACATAGCTGCTAATGCTGCTAACACTGCTAAAATAGCTGCTAACGCTGCTAACACTGCTAACATAGCTGCTAATGCTGCTAACGTAGCTGCTAACACTGCTAACTTAGCTGCTAATGCTAACATAGCTGCTAATGCTGCTAACTTAGCTGCTAATGCTAACATAGCTGCTAATGCTGCTAACACTGCTAAAATAGCTGCTAACGCTGCTAACACTGCTAACATAGCTGCTAACATAGCTGCTAACACTGCTAACATAGTTGCTAACACTGCTAACATAGCTGCTAACACTGCTAACTTAGCTGCTAATGCTAACATAGCTGCTAATGCTGCTAACTTAGCTGCTAATGCTAACATAGCTGCTAATGCTGATAACTTAGCTGCTAATGCTAACATAGCTGCTAATGCTGCTAACTTAGCTGCTAATGCTAACATAGCTGCTAATGCTGCTAACATAGCTGCTAACAGAGCTTCTAACAGAGCTGCTAATGCTGCTAATGCTGCTAACATAGCTAACTTAGCTGCTAACTGGTCCATCCGGACCACACATCTCCAGTTTCCTCCACTCACCCGTCTGACGGAGAACGGGTCTCTCTGCTGCTAACATAGCTGCTAATGCTGCTAACATAGCTGCTAATGTTCCTCCACTCACCCGTCTGACGGAGAACGGGTCTCTCTGCTGCTAACATAGCTGCTAACATAGCTGCTAATGTTCCTCCACTCACCCGTCTGACGGAGAATGGGTCTCTCTGCTGCTAACATAGCTGCTAACATAGCTGCTAACATAGCTGCTAATGCTGCTAACATAGCTGCTAACGACTCGGTTCCTCCACTCACCCGTCAGACGGAGAACGGGTCTCTCTGCTGCTAACATAGCTGCTAACATAGCTGCTAACGACTCGGTTCCTCCACTCACCCGTCTGACGGAGAACGGGTCTCTCTGATGCTAACATAGCTGCTAACAGAGCTGCTAACATAGCTGCTAACATAGCTGCTAATGTTCCTCCACTCACCCGTCTGACGGAGAACGGGTCTCTCTGCTGCTAACATAGCTGCTAACATAGCTGCTAATGTTCCTCCACTCACCCGTCTGACGGAGAACGGGTCTCTCTGCTCTCGGTCCAGATACTTCTCGATGTTGAAGAAAGTGTCGAAGAAAACGTGGGAGAGTTTACACCGTTTCAGGTCCCGCAGAGAAATCTGACCTGGAGACGGAGACGAGACAGATCTAGAACCTGTAGAACCAGAACCTGTAGAACCAGAACCTGTAGAACCAGAACCTGTAGAACCTGCTTCATGTCCCAGATCTAGAACCTGTAGAACCTGCTTCATGTCCCAGATCTAGAACCTGTAGAACCTGCTTCATGTCCCAGACCAGATCTAGAACCTTAATGAACCCTTAATAAACCCTCAATAAAACATTAATAAACCTAAATAAACCCTTAATAAACCCTTAATAAACCTTAATAAACCCTTAATAAACCCTTAATAAACCTTAATAAGCCTTAATAAACCCTTAATAAACCCTTAATAAACCCTTAATAAAACATTAATAAACCTAAATAAACCCTTAATAAACCTTAATAAACCCTTAATAAACCCTTAATAAACCCTTAATAAACCCTTAATAAACCTTAGTAAACCCTTAATAAACCCTTAATAAACCTAAATAAACCCTTAATAAACCCTTAATAAACCTTAATAAACCCTTAATAAACCCTTAATAAACCTTAATAAACCCTTAATAAACCCTTAATAAACCTTAGTAAACCCTTAATAAACCTTAATAAACCCTTAATAAACCTTAATAAACCCTTAATAAACCTTAATAAACCCTTAATAAAACATTAATAAACCTTAATAAACTTTAATAAAACCTTAATAAACTTTAATAAAACATTAATAAAAGCTTAATAAAATCTTAATAAACCTTAATAAACCCTTAATAAAACCTTAATAAAACATTAATAAACCTAAATAAACCCTTAATAAACCCTTAATAAACCCTTAATAAAACATTAATAAACCTAAATAAACCCTTAATAAACCTTAATAAACCCTTAATAAACCCTTAATAAAACCTTAATAAACCCTTAATAAAACCTTAATAAACTTTGATAAAACTTTAATAAACCTTAATAAACCCTTAATAAACCTTAATAAACCTTAATAAACCCTTAATAAACTTTGATAAAACTTTAATAAACCTTAATAAACCTTAATAAACCCTTAATAAACCTTAATAAACCTTAATAAACCCTTAATAAACCTTAATAAACCTTAATAGACCTTAATAAACCTTAATAAACCTTAATAAACCTTAATAAACCCTTAATAAACCCTTAATAAACCTTAATAAACCCTTAATAAACCCTTAATAAACCTTAATAAACTTTAATAAAACCTTAATAAAGTTTAATAAAACATTAATAAAAGCTTAATAAAATCTTAATAAACCTTAATAAACCCTTAATAAAACCTTAATAAGCCCTTAATAAAACCTTAATAAACTTTAATAAAACCTTAATAAACTTTAATAAAACATTAATAAAACCTTAATAAAACCTTAATAAACCCTTAATAAACCCTTAACAAACCTTAAAAAAACCTTAATAAACCCTTAATAAACCCTTAACAAACCTTAAAAAAACCTTAATAAACCCTTAATAAACCTTAATAAACCTAAATAAACCCTTAATAAACCCTTAATAAACCTTAATAAACCCTTAATAAACCCTTAATAAACCTTAATAAACTTTAATAAAACCTTAATAAACTTTAATAAAACATTAATAAAACCTTAATAAAACCTTAATAAACCCTTAATAAACCCTTAACAAACCTTAATAAACCCTTAATAAACCCTTAACAAACCTTAAAAAAACCTAAATAAACCCTTAATAAACCTTAATAAACCCTTAATAAACCCTTAATAAACCCTTAATAAACCCTTAATAAACCTTAGTAAACCTTAGTAAACCCTTAATAAACCTTAATAAACCCTTAATAAACCCTTAATAAAACATTAATAAACCTTAATAAACTTTAATAAAACCTTAATAAACTTTAATAAAACATTAATAAAAGCTTAATAAAATCTTAATAAACCTTAATAAACCCTTAATAAAACCTTAATAAGCCCTTAATAAACCCTTAATAAACCCTTAATAAAACATTAATAAACCTAAATAAACCCTTAATAAACCCTTAATAAACCCTTAATAAAACATTAATAAACCTAAATAAACCCTTAATAAACCCTTAATAAACCTTAATAAACCCTTAATAAACCCTTAATAAAACCTTAATAAACTTTGATAAAACTTTAATAAACCTTAATAAACCTTAATAAACCCTTAATAAACCTTAATAAACCCTTAATAAACCTTAATAAACCTTAATAAACCCTTAATAAACTTTGATAAAACTTTAATAAACCTTAATAAACCTTAATAAACCTTAATAAACCCTTAATAAACCTTAATAAACCTTAATAAACCTTAATAAACCTTAATAAACCTTAATAAACCCTTAATAAACCCTTAATAAACCCTTAATAAACCTTAATAAACTTTAATAAAACCTTAAAAAAGTTTAATAAAACATTAATAAAAGCTTAATAAAATCTTAATAAACCTTAATAAACCCTTAATAAAACCTTAATAAGCCCTTAATAAAACCTTAATAAACTTTAATAAAACCTTAATAAACTTTAATAAAACATTAATAAAACCTTAATAAAACCTTAATAAACCCTTAATAAACCCTTAACAAACCTTAATAAACCCTTAATAAACCCTTAATAAACCCTTAATAAACCTTAATAAACTCTTAATAAACTCTTAATAAAACCTTAATAAACCTTAATAAACCTTAATAAAACCTTAATAAACCTTAATAAACCTTAATAAACCCTTAATAAACCCTTAATAAACCCTTAATAAACCCTTAATAAACCTTAATAAAACCTTAATAAACCTTAATAAACCCTTAATAAACCTTAATAAGCCCTCAATAAACCCTTAGTAAACCTTAATAAACCTTAATAAACCCTTAATAAACCCTTAATAAACCTTAATAAACCCTTAATAAACCCTTAATAAACCTTAATAAACCCTTAATAAACCCTTAATAAACCCTTAATAAACCCTTAATAAACCCTTAATAAACCTTAATAAACCCTTAATAAACCTTAATAAACCCTTAATAAACCTTAATAAAACCTTAATAAACCTTAATAAACCTTAATAAGCCCTTAATAAACCTTAATAAACCTTAATAAACCTTAATAAAACCTTAATAAACCTTAATAAACCCTTAATAAACCTTAATAAACCCTTAATAAACCTTAATAAACCTTAATAAAACCTTAATAAACCTTAATAAACCTTAATAAACCTTAATAAAACCTTAATAAACCTTAATAAGCCCTTAATAAACCCTTAATAAACCTTAAAAAAAACCTTAATAAACCCTTAATAAAACCTTAATAAACCTTAATAAACCTTAATAAACCCTTAATAAACCTTAATAAGCCCTTAATAAACCTTAATAAAACCTTAACAAACCTTAATAAAACCTTAATAAACCTTAATAAACCCTTAATAAAACCTTAATAAGCCCTTAATAAACCTTAATAAAACCTTAACAAACCTTAATAAAACCTTAATAAACCTTAATAAACCCTTAATAAACCTTAATAAACCCTTAATAAACCTTAATAAAACCTTAATAAACCTTAATAAACCTTAATAAGCCCTTAATAAACCTTAATAAACCCTTAATAAACCTTAAAAAAAACCTTAATAAACCCTTAATAAAACCTTAATAAACCTTAATAAACCCTTAATAAAACCTTAATAAGCCCTTAATAAACCTTAATAAACCCTTAATAAACCTTAATAAGCCCTTAATAAACCTTAATAAAACCTTAACAAACCTTAATAAAACCTTAATAAACCTTAATAAACCCTTAATAAAACCTTAATAAACCCTTAGAAAAACCCTTAATAAATCTTAATAAACCCTTAATAAACCTTAATAACCTTAATAACCTTAATAAACCTTAATAAACCCTTAATAGCCTTAATAAACCCTTAGAAAAACCTTAATAAACCCTTAATAAACCCTTAGAAAAACCCTTAATAAACCTTAATAAACCTTAGTAAACTGACCTTTGACCTCTGGTTTAACTGACCTTTGACCTCTGGTTTAACTGACCTTTGACCTCTGGTTTAACTGACCTTTGACCTCTGGTTTAACTGACCTTTGACCTCTGGGTTAACTGACCTTTGACCTCTGGTTTAACTGACCTTTGACCTCTGGGTTACTGACCTTTGACCTCTGGGTTACTGACCTTTGACCTCTGGGTTAACAGCGTCCAGCATCAGACACACACAGTCCTGTTAAAACCTTAATAAACTGACCTTTGACCTCTGGGTTACTGACCTTTGACCTCTGGGTTACTGACCTTTGACCTCTGGGTTAACGGCGTCCAGCATCAGACACACACAAGCTGTGTTCCAAATCGTCCACTCGTTCACTCACTCCCTACTCCCTACATAGTGTACACTACATAGTGCACTATGTAGGGGATGACCAGAGGAGATTTCGGACACTACAACGTAATTTTTTTTAACGTGTTCGCGTCAGTAAATGCGCCGGATGTTCCTGTGACGTAGCGGACGCGACATGCAACATGTAAACACTCCGAACCATGCTCCGGGATCTGGTACTTCTGTGTCAATAAATTGTTGAAAATGAATGGTGTAGAAGTGTGCTTTTGTCAACTACTGTTGTGTGTTCCAATCCTCAGCTATAACTGCTCACGACATTGCACGAGCTAAAACCTATTTAGTACGTCCGACGGTACCGTTAGCTACTGGCTGCTGGCATTTAACCCACGATTGCTTTGATACATCTAAGAAATATGATTCCTGTGGTTGTTTGGGTGCTTTTTGCACAACTCCTGCTTGTTGATGTAACTCCAGTTACGTCAACTCAAAGTTATAAAAGTCTCAAATTACCAATGTATTTATATTTAACACGAGTTAAATTAAATTACTAATTAACCAGTTATTACATTAATCACCAACTGCGGTTATTATTGATTAATTCGTTCGAGTACTTGCAACAATACTTCTGTAATTTCAGTTTGTTAGGAGTGTTTAATGGTTTCTCATATCCTGACAGGGAATTGGCTTGTGAGCAGTACTCGAGTTGTAAAATAAAATCAGGGGGGATGGTGGATTTTATCATATTGGGACAGATAATTTGTGCTGATTACAAATAATATAATATATTACAAATAATAGCAGTGACCAAAACACCTGCAGAAATACTGCAGGAATGACATAGCAGCAGTTAAATGCAGCCTTCTGTAAGCTTTAAATATCCACTGGGCTTACATCAAATACATCAAAACACAACAATAAAAAACACTTTTCTGAACTTATCAATATGACTCTGTCCTTCACAGGATAAGTAACATGGATCACTGCAAAAACTCACAATCTTAACAAGAATATTTGTCTTATTTCTAGTTAAAATGTCTCATTTTAGTAAAAAAATCTCATTACACTTAAAACAAGACTCATCCCTGGAAAAAACAACAATTTTCTCCTGTTTCAAGTAGATTTTCACTTAAAATAAGTAGAAAAATCTGCATGTGGAACTAGATTTTATTGCTTGTAATGACAAGATAAATCTTGTCCCACTGACAGATTTTCCTACTTATTTCAAGTGAAGATTTACTTGAAACAGGTGAAAATTGTCAAATAAGTTATTTTTCTGGCGATGACTAAATGTTGAAATTGCAGTAAAACCACATTAATTGATGAAATGACATAAGGGATGGAAAGGGGGGTGATTTTGACCGTTTTTATTTCAGGGGGGATGCCATCCCCCATCATCCCCCCTCAACTCGAGTACTGCTTGTGAGTAACTGTACATTTGAATATATCATTTCGGCTTTCCACTGCAACATTTTAAAACAAATAAATAAAAAATGTTAGAGTAATGAATCACCATTGTACCATTGAATAGTAATAAATAATGTACGCAATTAACTGATAAATCATCTAAAATACCTGCAGCATCCTGTATTTATATACCTTAAAACAAACTTAAACTCATAAAAGGAACATTTCAACCAGGAAAGACAAATATGAATTCAATAAAAAAATTTAATTCATTATTTATTACTTTGAAAAAAGCTTCAATAAAAAAGGTCTTAAGAACAGTCTTCCCCACCCAAGGGAATCATTCTGGAGGGAGCTGGAGATGACAGCAACTGTAAAACACAAAGCAAACGTATTACAAGTTAAGAATGTTTTTTACAAAGAGACAAATCTTACCTTGTAAGTTTTTTTTTTTTTTTTTTTTTTTTTTTAATTTTCCCATTTGGGGATATCACCCCCTCCAGCCCCATTTCTTTCAGGACAACCCTAAGAAATACAAGAAAAGTATTTATTTCATGCATCCATCAAATACAATATTAAATATACCTACGTGTTACTGTTTAAATTGTATAACAACGAAAAATAAGAAAAAGGTCTGCACACCATAGGGGCTCCCATGCAAGTGTAATTTAATTAAGCATGACGTTTTATGCGATGGCTCTCAGATGCTTATAAACAGGGTAAGCGGATGTGCATGTTGTTTCTTTACCATGGTTTAATAACATCATATCAACCTCATAATTGTTAGATTTCCCTACATCTTTTGTCACGATTTACAGAGTACAATGCACATATTTACACAGGTAATTCGAGGTTAGGACCAGCATAATTTGACAAGATAAAATCCACTAAGGAAAAACATAATGCTATCACTGAAATGTGCTTATTACTCCCATCCATGAAACGCGGCGTTACGCCGCCCCGAGAAGAGCCTGTAATGCTGCATACGCAGCTTAATCAGGCCCTCAACATCATCATCTGTCCCTTTGAAAATAACAGACAAGCATATACTTTTATAACAAGTCGCAAATTGTGAACTTACATTTATAAGCGAGTAAAGAGCTCCCGCGGTCCCCCGCCTCCTGTTCAGCTGCCATTTTTTCTTCTTCTTTTTCTTCTTCTCCTCAGACAAAACATGACCGCATTGCATTGTGGTATACGGGAGTAAAAAGTAGGGTACATGGCTTGTACACTAACTTTTGCGGTGCATTGTGGGTATTTTATAGTGAACGAGGTAGTGGACGAAAAGTAGTGAAGAGAATTGGAACAGCACTAGAAAATGGCGTGCACCCTATGTAGTGCACTATATAGGGTATAGGGGGCGGTTTGGAACACAGCTATAGTCCTGGAACGTTAATAAACTGACCTTTGACCTCCGGGTTCACCGCGTCCAGCATCAGACACACACAGTCCTGTTAACACGTTAATAAACCTTAATAAACGTTAGTAAACTGACCTTTGACCTCTGGGTTAACAGCGTCCAGCATCAGACACACACAGTCCTGTTAAACCCTTAATAAACTGACCTTTGACCTCTGGGTTAACAGCGTCCAGCATCAGACACACACAGTCCTGTTAGAACCTTAATAAACCTTAATAAACCTTAGTAAACTGACCTTTGACCTCTGGGTTAACCGCGTCCAGCATCAGACACACACAGTCCTGGAACGTTAGTAAACTGACCTTTGACCTCTGGGTTAACTGACCTTTGACCTCTGGGTTAACTGACCTTTGACCTCTGGGTTAACGGCGTCCAGCATCAGACACACACAGTCCTGTTAAACCCTTAATAAACTGACCTTTGACCTCCGGGTTAACTGCGTCCAGCATCAGACACACACAGTCCTGGAACGTTAGTAAACTGACCTTTGACCTCTGGTTTGACTGACCTTTGACCTCTGGGTTAACGGCGTCCAGCATCAGACACACACAGTCCTGGAACGTTAGTAAACTGACCTTTGACCTCTGGTTTGACTGACCTTTGACCTCTGGGTTAACGGCGTCCAGCATCAGACACACACAGTCCTGGAACGTTAATGAACTGACCTTTGACCTCCGGGTTAACCGCGTCCAGCATCAGACACACACAGTCCTGTTAGGACGTTAATGAACTGACCTTTGACCTCTGGTTTAACTGACCTTTGACCTCCGGGTTAACGGCGTCCAGCATCAGACACACACAGTCCTGGAACGGCAGCGGTTCGATGGCCAGACTGTCCAGTTTCTGAATCTGCTCCTCGTAGAAAAACTCCAGCTCGTACATGGACAGAACCCCGTCCCCGTCCAGGTCCATGCAGCGGAACCAGTACTCTATACTGGGAGGAGACCAGTACACCAGTAAACCATTATAACCAGTAAACCAGTAAACCAGTACTCTATACTGGGGAGAAACCAGTACAACCATTAACACCAGTAAACCAGTAAAACCAGTACTCTATACTGGGACGAGACCAGTACAACCATTAACACCAGTAAACCAGTAAAACTAGTACTCTATACTGGGGAGAAACCAGTAAAACCAGTAAGTACTCTATACTGGGACGAGACCAGTACACCAGTAAACCAGTAAACCAGTTAAACCAGTAAACCAGTACTAACACTGGTTCTTGGTAACTGTACCAAATATTAATGTCCATGGACCACTGGTTCTTGGTAACTGTACCAAATATTAATATCCATGGACCACTGGTTCTTGGTAACTGTACCAAATATTAATGTCCATGGACCACTGGTTCTTGGTAACTGTACCAAATATTAATGTCCATGGACCACTGGTTCTTGGGGTAACTGTACCAAATATTAATGTCCATGGACCACTGGTTCTTGGTAACTGTACCAAATATTAATGTCCATGGACCACTGGTTCTTGGTAACTGTACCAAATATTAATGTCCATGGACCACTGGTTCTTGGGGTAACTGTACCAAATATTAATGTCCATGGACCTCTGGTTCTTGGTAACTGTACCAAATATTAATGTCCATGGACCACTGGTTCTTGGTAACTGTACCAAATATTAATGTCCATTGACCACTGGTTCTTGGTAACTGTACCAAATATTAATGTCCATGGACCACTGGTTCTTGGTAACTGTACCAAATATTAATGTCCATGGACCACTGGTTCTTGGTAACTGTACCAAATATTAATGTCCATGGACCTCTGGTTCTTGGTAACTGTACCAAATATTAATGTCCATGGACCACTGGTTCTTGGTAACTGTACCAAATATTAATGTCCATGGACCACTGGTTCTTGGTAACTGTACCAAATATTAATGTCCATGGACCACTGGTTCTTGGTAACTGTACGTGAGGGACCAGAGAGGAAGCTACAGCGGAGGAGTGACTGTCTCACCTGGTGTCCGTCCTCTTGTCCTCCTCGGAGATGAGGAACCAGACGAAGTCTGCGTAGCTCAGCCGGCCCGACTTTCTGACCCGCCGGTCCCTGGAGAGAAACACAAGCTGGTTCTGGTCCGGGGTTCAGGGTTCTGGTTCTGAGTCGGGGTTCAGGGTTCAGGTCCTGGTCCACTCACCTGGTCACGGTTCCTGAGAAGATCCTGTCAATCATCCTCTGGGAGACGGCTGGAACAAACACACACACGACCTTTTACTGTCGTTACACTAGACTTATAACCAGATTGAAGCAGCACCTGGAGTTTCCCTTAAGTAGGGGGGGGGGGGGGGGGGGGGGGGGTAAACTCAGACTATGTGGGGTAGGAATAACTTGGTTTATGTGGGGGTCGCAAAGAGGATTCTCTACATTTGGCGAGCCAGCCAGGAGGAAGTGGCCGGACTGAGACTGCAGGTCCCGGTCGGAGGCGGGAGGTGATATAACAAATCTTTTTTCTTTTTTTTTTCTAAAAGGGGGATGTCCACTGGGGATGCAGCGGTTCTTGGTGTAAAACCCAACCGTTCGGTTCGCCCTCCCGCCCTAAAGATTAAAAGAAGAAATTAAGTAGTTTATGTACTGTAAAGTGAAGGCTTACAGTGTGACAATTGTAGAAATTAAAATAGTCCCGCTTAGGGTGACGTCAACCCGATTTGGAGAAGGAAATAGATGTTTGTGTCGAAGAATGTTATAAGTAGTCTTATGTAATTGTGTTGTCGTCAAAGTATGTTCGTATACTCGTAGTGTTGGTAATATATAAAGGTGTATAAGTGGACAAAATTGTTGGAGTGCGAGGGAGGCGTATAAAATTGATAGAAATATAAATTGGTAAACATATAGTATATCTGCATAAGATAAAAGGATATGATTATTAGGAAAGTTATTTGTAAGATATAACATACTTGAGTATGTGGAGTACCAGAATACTGAAGGGGTCGAACAGGTGTCAGGGTAGTCTACCCCTGACACCCGAAGACAAGAAGAAAGAAGATCAATCCTCATTAGCGTACCAGTAACTAGCTGTGTGAACAGAATAGACATGGTTTGATGTGTGCTGTTATTAACCTTCACTAGTATATCTGATTGCATGCTCATGTATGTATAACAATGAGATGGATGTTTCCATGTCTGCAAGGGTCAGCTAGTGAGGGGCCCGCAGTGACTGATCACCGAACCATTAGGATGGGCCAGTCCCGGGATGGTTCGAGTCATGGTCATGCAGCCGCCTTAGCAGCTGGGACAGTGTCTCAGGTGGTGATCCTCGCTGTGGGATGGAACTACTGTTAGACTTATGTCAGATATTCTTTTACCTTAAGAAGTTTTTGGAGTTGTACTAACATACCCTTAGTGTGAGAACTATGTATGTCGAGGAATATGGATAATGATTAATGATCTTTCAGGATCACAGGGGGGAATGTAGAGGAATTGTTTTTATGTTTAGTCTTTTGGTTGGAATCTGGCGCTGGAGGCTTTTCATTCCAGAGTGATCTGTGTGGGAACTTTGAAGTGAGGGAAGGGAAAAAGGTACTGTGTAGTATTAGTATTAGTAGTACCTTGGTCGTTGTGCCGGGCCAGGTCCTCCCGGTCCACGTACAGGTCGTGGTAGTATTAGTGGTAGTATTAGTAGTATTACTAGTAGTAGTACTATAGTAGTAGTGGTAGTGGTATTAGTAGTATTAGTAGTAGTACTAGTACTAGTAGTAGTAATAGTACCTTGGTCGTTGTGCCGGGCCAGGTCCTCCCGGTCCACGTACAGGTCGTGGTAGTAGTAGTGGTAGTAGTAGTACTATAGTAGTAGTAGTAGTAGTAGTAGTAGTAGTAGCAGTAGCAGTAGTAGTAGTAGTAGTAGTAATATTAGTACTAGTAGTAGTAGTACCTTGGTCGTTGTGCCGGGCCAGGTCCTCCCGGTCCACGTACAGGTTGTGGTAGTAGTAGTGGTAGTATTAGTGGTATTAGTAGTAGTATTAGTATTAGTACTAGCAGTACCTTGGTCGTTGTGCCGGGCCAGGTCCTCCCGGTCCACGTACAGGTTGTGGTAGTAGTAGTGGTAGTATTAGTGGTATTAGTAGTAGTATTAGTATTAGTACTAGCAGTACCTTGGTCGTTGTGCCGGGCCAGGTCCTCCCGGTCCACGTACAGGTTGTGGTAGTAGTAGTGGTAGTATTAGTGGTATTAGTAGTAGTATTAGTATTAGTACTAGCAGTACCTTGGTCGTTGTGCCGGGCCAGGTCCTCCCGGTCCACGTACAGGTCATGGCAGTAGTAGTAGTAGTAGTAGTAGTAGTAATATAGTAGTAGTAGTACTAGTCGTACCTTGGTCGTTGTGCCGGGCCAGGTCCTCCCGGTCCACGTACAGGTCGTGGTAGTAGTAGTGGTAGTATTAGTAGTACTATAGTAGTAGTAGTAGTACCTTGGTCGTTGTGCCGGGCCAGGTCCTCCCGGTCCACGTACAGGTCGTGGTAGTAGTAGTGGTAGTATTAGTAGTACTATAGTAGTAGTAGTAGTACCTTGGTCGTTGTGCCGGGCCAGGTCCTCCCGGTCCACGTACAGGTCGTGGTAGTAGTAGTGGTAGTATTAGTAGTACTATAGTAGTAGTAATAGTACCTTGGTCGTTGTGCCGGGCCAGGTCCTCCCGGTCCACGTACAGGTCGTGATCCGTGTCCAGTTCCCAGAACTTGCAGTAAATCACGTAGAAATGTTCGTAGGAGAAGAAGTCGGTCAGCTGGTTCACGTCGTCCTCCGTCTCAAGCAGGGACACGTCCTGGGGACGAGACCCGGGGTTAGAACCAGGACCAGGACCAGGCCAGGACCAGGACCAGGACCAGGACCAGGACCAGGACCAGGACCAGGACCAGAACCAGGACCAGGACCAGGACCAGGACCAGAACCAGAACCAGGACCAGGACCAGGACCAGGACCAGAACCAGGACCAGGACCAGGACCAGGACCAGGACCAGGACCAGCTGGACTGATGTTAACACAGGACCAGAACCAGCAGGACTACAGATGGTTCTGGTTCTACAACAATAATATACATAAACGTGACTCACCTGCAGGAAGTGGCTCCTCCGGAGCTCCGAGCAGCTGATCCTCCCGGTCCAGGACCGGTTCACGTTGTAGAAAATCCTCTGGATCACCTGGAGGATGAACACATGAACCCAGATCAAGTATGAGGGGTGAACACATGAACCCAGATCAATGTGTGAGGGGGTGAACACATGAACCCAGATCAACGATGAGGGGGTGAACACATGAACCCAGATCAACGATGAACACATGAACCCAGATCAACGGGTGAGGGGGTGAACACATGAACCCAGATCAACGGGTGAGGGGGTGAATATACCGTGGTGGTGATGTATCTAGTTAGTGGTTACCGTGGTGATGTATCTAGTTAGTGGTTACCGTGGTGATGTAACTAGTTAGTGGTTACCGTGGTGATGTATCTAGTTAGTGGTTACCGTGGTGATGTATCTAGTTAGTGGTTACTGTGGTGATGTATCTAGTTAGTGGTTACCGTGGTGATGTATCTAGTTAGTGGTTACTGTGGTGATGTATCTAGTTAGTGGTTACCGTGGTGATGTAACTAGTTAGTGGTTACCGTGGTGATGTATCTAGTTAGTGGTTACCGTGGTGATGTATCTAGTTAGTGGTTACCGTGGTGATGTATCTAGTTAGTGGTTACTGTGGTGATGTATCTAGTTAGTGGTTACCGTGGTGATGTATCTAGTTAGTGGTTACCGTGGTGATGTATCTAGTTAGTGGTTACCGTGGTGATGTATCTAGTCTGGTTACCGTGGCGATGTAACTAGTTAGTGGTTACCGTGGTGATGTATCTAGTTAGTGGTTACCGTGGTGATGTATCTGGTTAGTGGTTACCGTGGTGATGTATCTAGTTAGTGGTTACCGTGGTGATGTATCTAGTTAGTGGTTACCGTGGTGATGTATCTAGTTAGTGGTTACCGTGGTGATGTATCTAGTTAGTGGTTACCGTGGTGATGTATCTAGTTAGTGGTTACCGTGGTGATGTATCTGGAGTGGAAGTCCGGCGCGTCCTTCAGGAACGCCAGGCCTGCGTGGGAATTCACCACATCCTGGAAACACAAGCATCACGTCAGGCTGACTGATATTAATAAAGTTAAATGTAACAGTGACCGGTACCCTGATCTATATTAATAGTTATATTAATATATTATATTATATTAATATATATTAATAGTTAAATGTAAGCGGTACCTGCAGGAAGGGGATGAAGTCGTCTTGTTCCAGGTAATTACAGCCGGGTTTGGCCAGCAGGTGGATGAACTTGGACGCCTCGTCGTGACACGTCAGCAGAGTTCTGGGGGAGGAGACGGATGGATGGATCACACTAGGAATGGGTGATATTTTACCTTTCACGATAAACCGTCAAAAAAATTCCCCACGGTAAGAATTTGTATCTCACGGTAAAAACGATAAATAAAATAATAAATAAACCCCCTCCTCATTATCCAGCTGGATCACACTGACCCCCCCCCCCCCCCCCCCCCTCAGATCAGGGGAGGAAGTAACAGAAATGAAGATCTACTAAAGAGCCATCCCAGAAAAAACACTGGAGCAGCATCAGCAGCATCATCAGCAGCATCATCAGCAGCATCATCAGCAGCATCATCAGCAGCATCATCAGCAGCATCAGCATCATCAGCAGCAGCAGCAGCAGCAGCAGCATCAGCATCATCAGCAGCAGCAGCAGCAGCAGCAGCATCAGCATCAGCAGCATCAGCAGCAGCAGCAGCAGCATCAGCATCAGCATCAGCAGCATCAGCATCAGCAGCAGCAGCAGCAGCATCACTGCATCCAGCTGCTGCAGGGGTTCCTGGGAGAACAGCGCTGGGGCGGGGGGGAACTGGGGGGGGTCTGCAGGGAGAACAGCAGTAGCTGCTGCAGCTGCAGCTGTTGCTGATGATGATGCTGATGCTGAAGGGAGAACAGCAGCAGGGGGGTGGGGGTCTGCAGGGAGAACAGCAGCAGCTCTGTCTTACTTCCTCCACATGGCCACGAACTTGTGGACCGACACGAAGCCCGTCCTGTCTCCTCCAGCCGAGCTGAACAAAGGAAGCTTCCAGTAGAGGGGGACGCCGCAGGCCTGGGGGGGACGGGGGGACGGGGGGGGGGGACGGGGGGACGGGGGGGACGGGGGACGGGGGACACGCCGGTTACATCACTGCCACACACATCACTCTCACACACATCAAGCCTGGATTCTGGTTCTGCGTTAAACCAACGCGGAGCCGCAACGCCGTCCTGAACCTCCGGACTTCGCCGTCACTCCATTTCTACACACATAACTCTCTCACACATCACTCTCTCACACACATAACTCTCTCACACACACATTACCCTCACACACACACATCACTCTCTCACACACATAACTTTCTCACACATCACCCTCACACACATCACCCTCACACACACATAACTCTCACACACATCACCCTCACACACACATATCACTCTCACACACATCACCCTCACACACACATATCACTCTCACACACATCACCCTCACACACACATAACTCTCACACACATCACCCTCACACACATCACCCTCACACACACATCACCCTCACACACACATCACCCTCACACACACATAACTCTCACACACATCACCCTCACACACACATCACCCTCACACACACATCACCCTCACACACACATAACTCTCACACACATCACCCTCACACACACATATCACTCTCACACACATCACCCTCACACACACAATCACTCTCACACACATCACCCTCACACACACATATCACTCTCACACACATCACCCTCACACACACATATCACTCTCACACACATCACCCTCACACACACATATCACTCTCACACACATCACCCTCACACACACATATCACTCTCACACACATCACCCTCACACACACATATCACTCTCACACACATCACCCTCACACACACATATCACTCTCACACACATCACCCTCACACACACATAACTCTCACACACATCACCCTCACACACATCACCCTCACACACACATAACTCTCTCACACACATCACCCTCACACACATCACCCTCACACACACATATCACCCTCACACACACACATCACCCTCACACACACATAACTCTCACACACATCACCCTCACACACACATCACTCTCACACACACATCACCCTCACACACACATCACCCTCACACACACATCACTCTCACACACACATCACCCTCACACACACATCACCCTCACACACACATCACTCTCACACACACATCACTCTCACACACACATCACTCTCACATCACTCTCTCACACACATCACTCTCACACACACATCACTCTCACATCACTCTCTCACACACATCACTCTCACACACACATCACTCTCACACACATCCTCTCACATCACTCTCACACACACATCACTCTCACACACATCACTCTCACACACACATCACTCTCACACACACATCACTCTCACATCACTCTCACACACATCACTCTCACACACACATCACTCTCACATCACTCTCACACACATCACTCTCACACACATCACCCTCACACACATCACCCTCACACACACACACACACAGACACACACACACACACACACACACAGACACACACACAGACACACACAGACACACACAGACAGACACACAGACAGACAGACACACACACAACTCTCCTCAGATGGGGAGAATATTTTCCATGAGATTTTAAACATCAGCAGACACTGATCGTCAGGCGCTTGATTCCACTAATAAATAAATAAATAAATAAATAAATAAATAAATAAATAAATAAATACCTAAATAAATAAATAACCGAATAAATAATACCTAAATAAATCAATAACTAAATACCTAAATAAATAAATAAATAATTACTTAAATAAATAAATATCTAAATAAATATTGAACTAAATAATTAAATAAATAAATCAATAACTAAATACCTAAACAAATACATAACTAACTAAATAAATAATTACCTAAATAAATCAATAACTAAATGAATCAATAACTAAATAACTAAATACATAAACAAATAACTATCTAAATAAATAAATAAATAACTAAATACCAAAATGAATAAATAACTAAATACCTAAACAAATAACTATCTAAATAAATAAATAACTAAATAAGTAAATACCTAAACAAATAACTATCTAAATAAATAAATAACTAAATAAGTAAATACCTAAATAAATAAATAAATAAATGAATAAATAAATAAATACCTAAACACCTAAATAAGTAAATAACTAAATACCTAATAAATAAATAAATCAATACCTAAATAGCTAAATAAATAAATAACTAAATATCTAAATAAATAAATAACTAAATACCTAAATAAGTAAATAAATAAACACCTAAATAAGTAAATAAGCGTCACCTTGGCGACGGCCGGCATGTCCCCGGCCGACGCCCGTTCCCCGGGGAACCGGGCGAAGGCGTCCTCCACCCTGGAGATGAGGACGTCCACGCTGGGGACGTCCCGCGGTCGTCCCTGAGGGAAGTAGAACCGGGGGACGCTCTGGCTCAGCGGCGTCGGCACGGCAACCGGCACCTCCGTCCTCACCTCGGCCTGGGGACAGAGACACCGGGAATATCAGAGACACCAGGAATATCAGAGACACCAGGAATATCAGAGACACCAGGAATAAAGACAGAGACACCATGTTGGAAGATCAGAGCTGGATTTATCTGGATACAGAACTTTCATCTGAAGAGTTTTGTTTCCTCACAAGAGTTTCCTCACACGCAGCGGATGCTACCGCTAAAGCTTTCACAAAGCTTAATCATTCATAATTATTTTTTATTTTATGATTTAATTCCTCTTTCCACAGGAAAACTAAGGTTTATAGTTTACAACTAGTATCAGCTCTAAGAGAGAGACATGTCTGCTGTTTCTGTGTTGGTTCATGTTGGACATGATTATCACCACAGGAGTTAGGGTTAGGGTTAGCTGAAGCTGCTAAACTACACAAGTCTCTAGAGGGAAATATTTCACATCAGCCTGAAATAAAACAGTTAATTCATGAAACTTTCTCATCTCCTAATTTAGATTCCTAATAATACAATGTCAGTGTTGACATGAGACAACAATATTGATGAATTTATGGATTTCTTGCTGTGATCGGTGATCTGGCTCTGGTCTCCTAGCAACGGGTAAATGCTGCTGCTGCATCAGTAATTGGCTATAAAAGGACACCAACATGTCCTGCAGGTCCCTCTCTCTCTCAGTCCACCGCTAGCCGCTAGCCGCTAAGCCTCATGACATTTACACCCACAATGATGTGGTGCTGGAGAAGAGCTGAGCTCTGGAAACATGGAGATCACGGGGAAACACGGGGAAACACGGAGAAACACGGGGAAACACGGAGAAACACGGGGAAACACGGAGAAACACGGGGAAACACGGGGAAACACGGGGAAACACGGAGAAACACGGAGAAACACGGGGAAACACGGGGAAACACGGAGAAACACGGAGAAACACGGGGAAACACGGGGAAACACGGGGAAACACGGGGAAACACGGGGGAACACGGGGGAACACGGAGAAACACGGGGAAACACGGGGAAACACGGGGAAACACGGGGAAACACGGGGAAACACGGGGAAACACGGAGAAACACGGGGAAACACGGGGAAACACGGGGAAACACGGGGAAACACGGGGAAACACGGGGAAACACGGGGAAACACGGGGAAACACGAATAACACGGGGAAACACGGGGAAACACGGGGAAACACGGGGAAACACGGAGAAACACGGGGAAACACAGAGAAACACGGAGAAACACGGAGAAACACGGGGAAACACGGGGAAACACGGGGAAACACGGGGAAACACGGAGAAACACGGGGAAACACGGAGAAACACGGGGAAACACGGGGAAACACGGAGAAACACGGAGAAACACGGGGAAACACGGAGAAACACATGGAAACACGGGGGAAACACGGAGAAACACGGAGAAACACGGAGAAACACGGAGAAACACGGGGAAACACGGGGAAACACGGAGAAACACGGGGAAACACGGAGAAACACGGGGAAACACGGAGAAACACGGGGAAACACGGAGAAACACGGAGAAACACATGGAAACACGGGGGAAACACGGAGAAACACGGGGAAACACGGGGAAACACGGAGAAACACATGGAAACACGGGGGAAACACGGGGAAACACGGGGAAACACGGAGAAACACGGAGAAACACAGAGAAACACGGGGAAACACGGAGAAACACGGAAAAACACGGAGAAACACGGGGAAACACGGAGAAACACGGGGAAACACGGAGAAACACGGGGGAAACACGGAGAAACACGGGGAAACACGGAGAAACACGGAGAAACACGGAGAAACACAGAGAAACACGGGGAAACACGGAGAAACACGGGGAAACACGGAGAAACACGGGGAAACACGGAGAAACACGGGGAAACACGGAGAAACACGGAGAAACACGGAGAAACACGGGGAAACACGGGGAAACACAGAGAAACACGGGGAAACACGGGGAAACACGGGGAAACACGGAGAAACACGGAGAAACACGGAGAAACACGGGGAAACACTGGGGAACACGGAGAAACACGGAGAAACACGGGGGAACACGGGGAAACACGGGGGAACACGGAGAAACACGGGGAAACACGGGGAAACACGGGGAAACACGGAGAAACACGGGGGAACACGGGGAAACACGGAGAAACACGGGGAAAACACGGGGAAACACGGGGAAACACGGAGAAACACAGGGAAACACGGGGAAACACGGGGAAACACGGAGAAACAGGGAGAAACACGGGGAAACACGGGGAAACACGGGGAAACACGGGGAAACACGGGGAAACACGGAGAAACAGGGAGAAACACGGGGAAACACGGGGAAACACGGGGAAACACGGGGAAACACGGGGAAACACGAATAACACGGGGAAACACGGGGAAACACGGGGAAACACGGGGAAACACGGAGAAACACGGGGAAACACGGAGAAACACGGGGAAACACGGGGAAACACGGAGAAACACGGAGAAACACGGGGAAACACGGAGAAACACATGGAAACACGGGGGAAACACGGAGAAACACGGAGAAACACGGAGAAACACGGAGAAACACGGGGAAACACGGGGAAACACGGAGAAACACGGGGAAACACGGAGAAACACGGGGAAACACGGAGAAACACGGGGAAACACGGAGAAACACGGAGAAACACATGGAAACACGGGGGAAACACGGAGAAACACGGGGAAACACGGGGAAACACGGAGAAACACATGGAAACACGGGGGAAACACGGGGAAACACGGGGAAACACGGAGAAACACGGAGAAACACAGAGAAACACGGGGAAACACGGAGAAACACGGAAAAACACGGAGAAACACGGGGAAACACGGAGAAACACGGGGAAACACGGAGAAACACGGGGGAAACACGGAGAAACACGGGGAAACACGGAGAAACACGGAGAAACACGGAGAAACACAGAGAAACACGGGGAAACACGGAGAAACACGGGGAAACACGGAGAAACACGGGGAAACACGGAGAAACACGGGGAAACACGGAGAAACACGGAGAAACACGGAGAAACACGGGGAAACACGGGGAAACACAGAGAAACACGGGGAAACACGGGGAAACACGGGGAAACACGGAGAAACACGGAGAAACACGGAGAAACACGGGGAAACACTGGGGAACACGGAGAAACACGGAGAAACACGGGGGAACACGGGGAAACACGGGGGAACACGGAGAAACACGGGGAAACACGGGGAAACACGGGGAAACACGGAGAAACACGGGGGAACACGGGGAAACACGGAGAAACACGGGGAAAACACGGGGAAACACGGGGAAACACGGAGAAACACGGAGAAACACGGAGAAACACGGGGAAAACACGGGGAAACACGGGGAAACACGGAGAAACACGGAGAAACACGGGGAAACACGGGGAAACACGGGGAAACACGGGGAAACACGGGGAAACATGGGGAAAACACGGTGGAACACGGTGGAACACGGGGGAACACGGGAAACACGGAGAAACACGGGGAAACACGGAGAATCGCGGGAAACACGGAGAAACACGGGGGAACACGGAGAATCGCGGGAAACACGGAGAAACACGGAGAAACGCGGGGAAACGCGGGGAAACAGGGAAATGCGGAGAAACACGGGGAAACGGGCTCCGACCAACCAGCCCAACACGACTACTGTGTTGAAAAAAAATCGATTTTCCAATTCTAAATCGATTCTCATATTAATTCCTAAAAATCGATTTGTATGTCTAAAGATCGATTTTTTACATTCATTACATTACAACATTTTTTTGTTCATACCCAAAAAAGACCAGGAACCAATGACCTAAAGACCAGGAACTAATGACCTAAAGACCAACAACCAATGACCTAAAGACCAGGAACTAATGACCTAAAGACCAAGAACCAATGACCTAAAGACCAGGAACCAATGACCTAAAGACCAAGAACCAATGACCTAAAGACCAGGAACCAATGACCTAAAGACCAGGAACCAATGACCTAAAGACCAGGAACCAATAACCTAAAGACCAGTAAATTTTAAAAAGCAGCACTTAGCGAGGAAGTCAGTTTTAGTTAGTTGGTTTATTCTGAAATTCTTGGTTTATTCTGAAATTCTGAGTGTAAAATCTAAAATATTTAGTTGTTTGGTTTTGGCTGGTTTCAACACTTCAACAAGGTATTGTGACATGAAAAACACATTTTTCTTGATTTTTTGTGTTTTGTTGGGTGTCTTGACATCAATTACACCCAAAAAACAACAAACTTTTAACATTCAGTGTATTGTGTGCTTTCTGGGATTTTCCGCATAATTATGCAAAAACGGCGCATGTGGTTTGGTGGCGGGCCGTTACGTAACGACCCGCTAAATCACCGCCCCCTCCACCCAGCTCCCTGCCTCCTCTCCTCTCCAGCGCACCATAAAGGCTGATTTATGGTTCCGCGTTACACCGACGCAGAGCCTACGGCGTAGGGTTACGCGGCGACGCGCACCGTACGCTGAACCCTACGGCGTAGGCTCTGCGTCGATTTAACGCGGAACCATAAATCAGGCTTAACACGGAGCTGTTTAGAGCCTCTTTTGTTCTAATCACCGGAGGAAAACTGCTAAGAAGACCCGCGGCCACTGACTGGACTTAAGATAAGGGGACACTGCTGCTTGCATGCCTTTATTTTTACGATTGTTTGCTCTGGTTCGCCCTCCTGCTTTTCCGTGCATGCTTCGCCTGTCGCTCCCGGCTTAACTCTCCGACGCCGCTGTGAGCGTATGGCTGGAGGAGGAGGAGGTTTGGAGGAGGAGCGGAGCAATGATTGACAGGAAAGGGGGAAAAGGAAGCGTTTTTCACGGCGCAAAAAAACACTGTAATAAAAAGCCAGGAATGGAGTACTAAGAGTGAAGTTTTTCTTGTTACACTCTTTTAGACACATTTGAGGGATGTTGGCCAAGACTTTTAATAGTGTTAAAAGCATGTTAAAAATGATGTCACAATACCTTTAAGGGTTGAATTCCATCTCAGATCATTTTTGTATTTTAATTGTAAGGATTGTATTTTATTTAAGGGTGTCAAATTAGCGCGTTAATTGCGATGACTTAATTACAGGCATATTTAGCACGTTATTTTTCTAAATCGTTTAATCTATTTTTTAATCTTTAACTTTAGTTTTTCTGTTGGGAGTAGCCTTTATTTTCAAATCTGTGTTCGTGCGGTGGTCAGTCCCACCTTGAAGTGGACACTAATTGGCTGTCCCTGTGCGTGGGCGTGGTTAGCTAGGCTGCTAGCTGGACAGGTGGGGGGGGGGGGGGTGAGTAGGGAGGAGCAGGTGAAAGGTGTCGGTCCGGTGAATGTTGAAGTCACATTTCTAAAACGCCCCGACGGCACCGTTGATAAATGTAGAGAGATGTCTCTGTAGAAAGGACTTTAGTTTAACAACATAAACGCAAAGCACCCGGTCGTCAGCGCAGCCACAGCTAACATTAGCAGCAACGATGTCGCCACAGCAACGATGTCGCCGCAGCAACAATGTCGCCACAGCAACGATGTCACCACAGCAACGATGTCGCCACAGCAACGATGTCACCACAGCAACGATGTTGCCGCAGCAACAATGTCGCCACAGCAACGATGTCACCACAGCAACGATGTCACCACAGCAACGATGTTGCCGCAGCAACGATGTCACCACAGCAACGACCAGGTCCCCTCCCACCACCTGCCTGTCCTAGCTGGAATGCTCTCAGCCTCTTCTTGAAGCGGGACGGCAGGACGAAGTCGCAGCCCCGGGCCAGCAGGGCCAGCTCCTTCCTCAGGTCCGGGTCCTGGCGGAGGGACAGCTCCCTCATCCTCATGCTGGTCCGGGGGGACGGGGGCTCGGAGAGGAGCTTGGTCCACCAGGGGGGTCCTCCTCACCGGGGGGGTCCTCCTCACCGGGGGTCTTCTACGGTCGTCCTCTAACCCTAACCCTGGAAGTGAGGTGTCCTGGGTCCTCTACGGCGGTCCTGGGTCCTGTACGGTCGTCCTGGGTCCTCTACGGTCGTCCTGGGTCCTCTACGGTCGTCCTGGGTCCTCTACGGTCGTCCTGGGTCCTCTACGGTCGTCCTGGGTCCTCTACGGTCGTCCCGGGTCCTCTACGGTCGTCCCGGGTCCTCTACGGTCGTCCCGGGTCCTCTACGGTCGTCCCGGGTCCTCTACGGTCGTCCCGGGTCCTCTACGGTCGTCCCGGGTCCTCTACGGTCGTCCCGGGTCCTCTACGGTCGTCCCGGGTCCTCTACGGTCGTCCCGGGTCCTCTACGGTCGTCCCGGGTCCTCTACGGTCGTCCCGGGTCCTCTACGGTCGTCCCGGGTCCTCTACGGTCGTCCCGGGTCCTCTACGGTCGTCCCGGGTCCTCTACGGTCGTCCTCTGGGTGGTTGACGGTCCTCTGCCGGAGCCTCTTAGCGCCTCAGCAGCAGCTGCTGCTGCGTCTCTCCCTCGTCTCTCCCTCCACTCCCCCCCCGGTCTGGTCACAATCTCAGCTCTCTCCCTCCGAGGGGGACGGGGGGGACGGAGGGGACGGGGGGGTCAGGAGCCTCGGGCTGCTGGGAGATAAGGAGGGACTGTGTGGACGGGGGGGGGTGTCGGTGGTGGATCTGCCCTTTCCAGTTTGCATTCTTTGGTGCTCGTGGAAAGTTATGTAAAGAGACGGAGCTGCTGTTGCTGTTTCTCTGCAGCAGCTCGGGACCGTGAACACACCCCCCCCCCCATGGTCATCTGGACCCCAGTCAGCACAGAACCAGCGAGAAATATCAGTCCAATAAGGATGAAATACAATTAAAGCTAGTCCTCATTTGGACTCGCTGATATAAATGCTCCTAAAGGCTGAGTTATGGTTCTGCCTCAAAACGAAGCCGTGCCTACGGCGTGTGGTACGCGTCGACGTCACCTCCCACAAATTGTAACTACGCGTGGAAGCGACGCAGACCCGACGCAGACGAGAGGGCTGTGTTTCGGACGCATTTCCGGTTTGAAGCAGTCGTGAACTTTCAGGCTCTTTTCTTCGTGTATGGGTGATTTTTTTTGTTTTGTTTTTTGCACAATAGTTGTCCTTATCTCTTTGATTCACTGTGACCGGAAAAGTCGGATAAACCATTCAGGAAAAGACTTAGCAGTCGCGGGGGGAACTGCACCGCGGAGAAATGGAGTGACGGAGAAGTCCGAAGGTGACGGCGTCACGGTGACGGCGTCACGGTGACGGCGTCACCGTGACGGCGTCACCGTGACGGCGTGTGCTCTGCGTTGGTTTGACGCAGAACCATAATTCAGGCTTAAAACGACCTCCAGGGCCCAAAGATCCTTTATAGCAGTAACTGTGTTCCTGCAAAGAGCCACATCAACTACCCATGATCCCTCACTCCCTGCTCTCTCTCCTGCACTCTGATTGGTTGTTAACTGTGGTATAATGATCTGATTGGTTGTTAACTGTGGTATAATGATCTGATTGGTTGTTAACTGTGGTATAATGATCTGATTGGTTGTTAACTGTGGTATAATGATCTGATTGGTTGTTAACTGTGGTATAATGATCTGATTGGTTGTTAACTGTGGTATAATGATCTGATTGGTTGGTAACTGTGGTATAATGAGCTTATACCACGGCTTCTATTCTAAAGTCTCACCACAGCAGATCATTCCACGTCAGGGAAGCAACAATGTTTCCATGACAACAACCAACTGGTACAGATTTATGACGGTTACAGCCGGTAGCAGAAAGTAGCTGGTGTTAAAGTTTAGTTTTATTTTCGTTAACAATTAATGAGGCATGTTGAGGGTAAAGGTTGATCTCCGGGGAGGAGCTAACGTTAGCGGGGAGGAGTTAACGTTAGCGGGGAGGAGCTAACGTTAGCGGGAGGAGCTAACGATGGATGGATGGATGGATGGATGGATGGATGGATGGATGGATGGATGGATGGAGGAGTTCCTGTCTCCGACATGTGGAGCTACATCTGTTAGATATCTCACCTCCACTCCCTATGTGTCGTCTCTCACTACATCTATCAAATAAAGCTGCAAGAGCCGCAGGACAGCAGGCAAAGAGCCACATGCGGCTGCTTCATACCCTCTAGTTTAGCTCTGCTAAACACATTCTAGACGCCTTATTAATCTCACAATCCACTGGGTTTGGAGTGAAGCCCTTTAGGATCAAAGATTCTTATGTTAGTGTAAAGTGTTGTACTTTACTGCCGTGATTCCCAACCCCCGGTCCCCGGACCGGTACCGGTCCGTAGAGCCGTTACTACCGGGCCGTGGAATGGCTTGTGTTCCGATCATAATTAGGGCTGCAATGATTCGCCGACGTTGTCGACAAAAAAGCGATAATCAAAATTGTCACCAGACGTTTTTTTCCCAATGGAGTGAGGCATCTCACTTCACTTCACCTCATACAATCTCTGCCGAGAGCAGCGCTGCACGACAGGGTCTCAGCAGCTTCTCTTTTTTTTGCGTGTCAGCGCAGTTGCGGGTAACAAAACTTGGCACTGGGGGTTCTAGGATTTTTCTGAAACAGGGGCCATTATGGGGCCAAATGTAACCTTCAGGGGCCAACAGTATTAAGCCCCTTTCACATAGAGGGCGCAAAGCGGGACCGCCGCCGGCTTTCCCATTCATTGTGTATGTGCTGCCGCAGCGCAAGAGTGGACCGCTCTGCTGGCGAGCTTGGCGGCGCGCGAGAGGCCACCTGCCACGGGCGTTTCACCTGCCTGCGTCTGAATTGAACATTTTTTAATTTCATCGCGCTGTGAGGGCATCTCGGTGCGACCAATAGGAGAGAAGGTGGTTGTCATCCTGCTGAGGACCCACTCCAAAACAGGCTGTCAAACTGCTCCCTGTTCAATCTGAAGTAGACCTGGTCATCATGGAGCTGTAGCTCCAACGAGCCTGGATTCCCCCAAATCTTCTCAAGTCTTCTCATGAGGATTTCATGGACCCTCCTTGCTGCTGCTGCTCGTCTCCTCCTCAGAAGAACTAAAGCCAGCATCCCCCCTGAAATAAAAACGGTCCAAATCATCCCCCCCTGAAATAAAAACGGTCCAAATCATCCCCCCCTGAAATAAAAACGGTCCAAATAATCACCCCCCCCCCCCTGAAATAAAAACGGTCAGAATCATCCCCCCCTGAAATAAAAACGGTCCAAATCATCCCCCCCTGAAATAAAAACGGTCCAAATAATCACCCCCCCCCCCCTGAAATAAAAACGGTCAGAATCATCCCCCCCCTGAAATAAAAACGGTCCAAATCATCCCCCCTGAAATAAAAACGGTCCAAATCATCCCCCCTGAAATAAAAACGGTCAGAATCATCCCCCCCCCGAAATAAAAACGGTCAGAATCATCCCCCCCCTGAAATAAAAACGGTCCAAATCATCCCCCCCCCGAAATAAAAACGGTCCAAATCATCCCCCCTGAAATAAAAACGGTCCAAATCATCCCCCCCTGAAATAAAAACGGTCCAAATCATCCCCCCTGAAATAAAAACGGTCAGAATCATCCCCCTAAAATAAAAACGGTCCAAATCATCCCCCCCTGAAATAAAAACGGTCCAAATCATCCCCCCTGAAATAAAAACGGTCCAAATCATCCCCCCTGAAATAAAAACGGTCCAAATCATCCCCCCCTGAAATAAAAACGGTCCAAATCATCCCCCCTGAAATAAAAACGGTCCAAATCATCCCCCCCTTAAATAAAAACGGTCAGAATCATCCCCCTAAAATAAAAACGGTCCAAATCATCCCCCCCTGAAATAAAAACGGTCAGAATCATCCCCCTAAAATAAAAACGGTCCAAATCATCCCCCCCTGAAATAAAAACGGTCCAAATAATCACCCCCCCCCCCCTGAAATAAAAACGGTCAGAATCATCCCCCCCTGAAATAAAAACGGTCCAAATCATCCCCCCCTGAAATAAAAACGGTCCAAATCATCCCCCCTGAAATAAAAACGGTCCAAATCATCCCCCCCTGAAATAAAAACGGTCCAAATAATCACCCCCCCCCCCCTGAAATAAAAACGGTCAGAATCATCCCCCCCTGAAATAAAAACGGTCCAAATCATCCCCCCCTGAAATAAAAACGGTCCAAATAATCACCCCCCCCCCCCCTGAAATAAAAACGGTCAGAATCATCCCCCCCTGAAATAAAAACGGTCCAAATCATCCCCCCTGAAATAAAAACGGTCCAAATCATCCCCCCTGAAATAAAAACGGTCAGAATCATCCCCCCCCCGAAATAAAAACGGTCAGAATCATCCCCCCCCTGAAATAAAAACGGTCCAAATCATCCCCCCCCCGAAATAAAAACGGTCCAAATCACCCCCCCTGAAATAAAAACGGTCCAAATCATCCCCCCTGAAATAAAAACGGTCAGAATCATCCCCCTAAAATAAAAACGGTCCAAATCATCCCCCCCTGAAATAAAAACGGTCCAAATCATCCCCCCTGAAATAAAAACGGTCCAAATCATCCCCCCCTGAAATAAAAACGGTCCAAATCATCCCCCCTGAAATAAAAACGGTCCAAATCATCCCCCCCTGAAATAAAAACGGTCCAAATCATCCTGAAATAAAAACGGTCCAAATCATCCCCCCTGAAATAAAAACGGTCCAAATCATCCCCCCTGAAATAAAAACGGTCCAAATCATCCCCCCCTGAAATAAAAACGGTCAGAATCATCCCCCTAAAATAAAAACGGTCCAAATCATCCCCCCCTGAAATAAAAACGGTCCAAATCATCCCCCCCTGAAATAAAAACGGTCAGAATCATCCCCCCCTAAAATAAAAACGGTCCAAATCATCCCCCTGTAAAACTGCCATCCCTCCTTTCCATCCCTTATGTCATTTCATCAATGAATGTGGTTTTACTGCTATTTCAACATTTGGAGTCATCACCAGAAAAATAACACCAGAAAAATAACTCATTTGACAATTTTCACCTGTTTCAAGTCAATTTTCACTTGAAATAAGTAGAAAAATCTGCCAGTGGAACAAGATTTATCTTCTCATTACAAGCAAAAAAATCTCAGATTTTTCTACTTATTTCAAGTGAAAATCTTTGAAAAGAAATTGTTGTTTTTTATTTACTTTTTGTATGAACAGCAGCAAAGTTGAATAAAATATCTATTTTTCATTGAAGTGCCATCTTTCTCGTGTTTATTATCATTTGCCACATAATTAAAGCAACCTCATACTAAATTTAAGAAAACAATTTTTGCATTTTTTTGTCATATAATTTCATCCAAAACTTGTATAAATGGAAATGTGTTTCTTTGAGTGGCAGCCCTGTCATGGCTTGGCGGACAATAAGTTCTGGTACCCGACCGGACTGAACAGCGCCATGCACAGGTGCTGTATGCAGGTTAGGTTCAGTCAGCTGCAGAGATGAGCGGACCTCAGCAAACCTCCATGAGCCGTTTCTTTACTGGTTGTTCGAGTAAAAGAAATAGTGATGAACAAGTAGAAAATCCTACCAAAACGAAAAGCAAAAGCTTTAATCGCAAGTACGACATTATGTATATAAAATACGGATTTGTTGCAACGGGCGATTTGGAGGCGCCAAACCCACTATGTATTTTACGTGGAGAAACGCTCGGCAATGAAGCAATGAAGCCATCCAAGCTCCAAAGACACTTAAATACAAAACATCCTTCTCTCAAAGACAAACCAGTGGATTTTTTCGAAAGGAAAAAACGTGAGTTAGATTTGCAGAAGCAAGTTTTAAAGGCCACAACATCAGCTAACGTCGCTGATGATAGCCTGCATTTTAAAATGCATAGTTTTTTTCTAAAATGTTTATTAAAATTGACATAAATTGTCAACCGGTCCCTGAGCTTTTTGTTTATACTTCTGCTGGTCCTCGGCACAAAAAAGGTTGGGAACCCCTGCTTTACTGCACTTAATCCTTCTATGTCCAACTGTCTTGTATATTGTTCTGTTTTCTTGTTTTTGACCATGTATTCTGACAGACAGATGCAAAAAGAATTTGTGAAGGGACAATAAATTGAAACTAACGAACTAACTAACTAGAGAAATCCTGAAGCGTGAAGAGAGTCCAGGTCTGACAAACATGCAGATCTTTGTTGTGCCTCCTCATTCCTCGTCTTATTATAGTCGTGGGGGGGCGGGAGGGGGCCGACGCAGAGAACCAGTCGCCACCTATTAAAAGAACAACGGTGTTTGGGAAACCATGGAAACCAGATCTGGAGGAGCCCAGGACCAGTTTAATTCCCGTTCAGTTCCAGTTCAGTCCCAGTTTAGTCCCAGTTTAGTTCCAGTTTAGTTCCAGTTTAGTCCCAGTTTAGTCCCAGTTTAGTCCCAGTTTAGTTCCAGTTCAGTCCCAGTTTAGCTCCAGTTTAGTTCCAGTTTAGTTCCACTTTAGTCCCAGTTCAGTTCCAGTTTAGTTCCAGTTCAGTTCCAGTTCAGTTCCAGTTTAGTTCCACTTTAGTTCCACTTTAGTTCCTGTTTAGTTCCAGTTTAGTCCCAGTTTAGTTCCAGTTTAGTCCCAGTTTAGTCCCAGTTCAGTTCCAGTTTAGTTCCACTTTAGTTCCACTTTAGTCCCAGTTTAGTTCCAGTTCAGTTCCAGTTCAGTTCCACTTTAGTCCCAGTTTAGTTCCAGTTCAGTTCCAGTTTAGTCCCAGTTTAGTCCCAGTTTAGTTCCAGTTCAGTTCCAGTTCAGTTCCAGTTCAGTCCCAGTTTAGTTCCAGTTTAGTCCAAGTTTAGTTCCAGTTTAGTTCCAGTTCAGTTCCAGTTCAGTTCCAGTTCAGTCCCAGTTCAGTCCCAGTTTAGTTCCAGTTCAGTTCCAGTTCAGTTCCAGTTCAGTCCCAGTTCAGTCCCAGTTTAGTTCCAGTTCAGTTCCAGTTCAGTTCCAGTTCAGTCCCAGTTCAGTCCCAGTTTAGTTCCAGTTCAGTTCCAGTTCAGTTCCAGTTCAGTCCCAGTTTAGTTCCAGTTTAGTCCCAGTTTAGTTCCAGTTCAGTTCCAGTTCAGTTCCAGTTCAGTCCCAGTTTAGTTCCAGTTCAGTCCCAGTTTAGTTCCAGTTTAGTCCCAGTTTAGTTCCAGTTTAGTTCCAGTTCAGTTCCAGTTTAGTCCCAGTTCAGTTCCAGTTTAGTCCCAGTTCAGTTCCAGTTTAGTCCAAGTTTAGTTCCAGTTTAGTTCCAGTTTAGTTCCAGTTTAGTCCAAGTTTAGTTCCAGTTTAGTTCCAGTTTAGTTCCAGTTTAGTCCCAGTTTAGTTCCAGTTTAGTCCCAGTTTAGTCCCAGTTTAGTCCCAGTTTAGTTCCAGTTTAGTCCAAGTTTAGTTCCAGTTTAGTTCCAGTTTAGTTCCAGTTTAGTTCCAGTTTAGTTCCAGTTCAGTTCCAGTTCAGTTCCAGTTTAGCTCCAGTTCAGTTCCAGTTCAGTTCCAGTTTAGTTCCAGTTCAGTTCCAGTTCAGTTCCAGTTTAGTCCTCAGATAAACATCTGCTTCCTGGAGGGCTGATCTGCATCGGTGCAGATGTCCCAGCATGCAACAGCCGCTGGTGTTGTGTGTTACATATGTTAAATATTACATTTCAACATTTTTGTTAAAGCAGCACAACGTAACTTTCAGCTTTTCTGAGTTTGGCGGCATCTTTTGGACCAAAGCGGTAGTGCTTTACCAGAAAGAACACTACGTTTCCCATGAGCACCAGCGCGTACTGCTGGAAAACTCCTGTCCCGTCGCTGCATTTGTTTTGAGAGAAGACGGGACGCTTTTCTGTTTCAACAAGTGAACAGACGGAACGCAAAAAAAAGATGTTAAACTGCTGGAAAGGAACTGGAATTTACCGGGATACCTTAAACAAGGAAGCCAGGGAGCAGTATATGGAGAAAATAATGATTATTAACGTTTGGATCAATATGAAATCCCTACTAAAGAGTGGAGCTCCTCGTCGGACCTCCAATCTTTAGAAGGATTTACTGCCGCAGTTCTGCAGAACCACCGTCTTACTACCTTGTTTAGGAGTGTTTGGCAGCTGCTTTGGTAAATGTTTGACTCGCCATGTGTTTCAATAAATTTGTATAATAGTACAACATACAGTACATGTTTTGTATCACTCTTACTTCTCTTTTCTTTTTTTTTGACTGCTATATTATGCTGAAGAGGCTCCGAGGCGTGAGCAATATTTTTGTTTTCCTCGTGAGATTATTTTTTTCCTCTGCAGCTACAAATAGAGTTAATATCTTTTCCTCAACAAACTAGTTTTATCTGAAGATTGGGGTTAACCGCACCGCAGAGAGCTGGCCAGCAACTGCGTTTAGCTGGAGAAGTGGGGAATAAAACCCGTGTTTTGATCCGACCCGGTCTGTGTGAGTGTTTGTGGTTTAAGGCTGATTTATGGTTCTGCGTTAAATCGACGTAGAGCCTACAGCGTAGGGTACGCGGCGACACGCACCGTACGTTGCGAAGATTTGTACGGAAGAGTATTAGGGCCATGCAGGAGAAAAAATATTTGAGAGGGGAAGATTTATTGGTAACCCTTTCTTTTACAGTACAGTAATAACCAGGTAATACCATGGTAATTACACTGTAATTACATAGTAGTACCTTGTATTTACAAGGTAATTACATGGTAACTACCGGGTAATTTACTCAGTAAGTACTAGGTAATTATTACGTATTTTCTTGTACCATGTAATTATGTGTATTTACCATGTAATTACATGGTAAATACCTGGTTGTTTAAACTAAACATTACTAGGTAATTACAAAGACATTAGATGGAACTATGAGGGAAATTACAGGTATTTACTCCTTCACCCTAGGTGTGTGAAGGAGCGCTACAGACGGTCCTTCCTCCCTGCAGCTGTGAGACTACACAACCAGCACTGCTCACAGTAGACCACAAACAATACAAACAATCCTGACAATAAAAACCATTCTGCAACGGGCATAAATAACATCTGTAAATATCCATCTGTTTTTTCTTTTTGTATACTAGAATTTTTTTTTATTTATTACTATTTTTATTCTCCTTCTTATTCTTCTTATTATTATTATTGTATATACTGTTTATAGTGTTATAGTGTTTATTATTATTATTATTATTGTTGTGTGATATTGATGCCTCTTGTTTTGCACTATCCCCTTTGCTGCTGTAACCTGGAAATTTCCCCTCTGGGGGACTATTAAAGGATTTCTTATCTTATCTTATCTTAATATTGGTAACTACCAGTCAATTTACCATGTAATTACTCTGAAATTACTTGAATTATTTCTAAGTACCAGGTAATTAAAAAAAGTATTTTTCTGCAAACTACCAGGAAATGATAACCTATATTTGAGATAGTTACCAGCTAATTACACTTCAATGACCATGTAGTTACCTTGTATTTACTATACATTTCATGGATAACTACCGGGTATTTACCCATTCATTATTGATTTATTATGGAAACAACACACGCTTTCTTTTACAGTCCAGTTTCACTTTAATTACTGGGTAAATATCAGGTAATTATTTCTGTACTTAATGAGGAAGTACCAGGTAATATTATGGAAACAACACACGCTTTTTTTTACAGTCCAGTTTCACTTTAATTACTGAGTAAAAGTAAAAATGTCTGAACTTATTGGGTAAATACTTAGGAAATAGAATTACTGGGCAAGTAACTACAAGGTAAGTACCTGCCATTACCAGGTAAAACATGGTAACTATCAGGTTAATTACAAGGTCAATAGAGTCATTTACACCCTCGGGGGTACATGCACCAATCCATTGATAATACATAAATCAATAATGAATGGGTAAATACCCGGTAGTTATCCATGAAATATATAGTAAATGCAAAGCAAAAACGCTGGTGTTTTCATGCATTTTGGCCATTCGTTTACACGAAGTGTAACTTCCAGTTACTTCCAAGATGAACCAGAGTCTTTGGTTTGGAGTGACAGAGAAGTGGAGTTACTTTTAAGTGTGACGTTAGAATATAAAACAGGTAAAATACAAGAAAATATTGACGGTTACAAACTAATTGTAACCACAGGTGTCACTCATGACGCTGGTGACGTTTCTGTCTCATAATGTGACGTTCTGAAGACTAAATGTCCGTTTCTCTCCGTTTACAAGCAAACGTGAAGACGGAGGTTTTAAAAATGGAGACTTTGAGCTTCGTTTTCGTGTAAACGATCGAACAAAACGCAGAAAAACACCAGCGTTTTTGATACGTAGAAACAGAGCCTGAATCGGATTTAATTTCAATTGTGAATTAGAGAGGAATTAAACTTTCCATGTAAACGGTTAGACGAGACCTACGGTAGTTTCACTAAACAATCTCCAAGCTCATCCTGACAATGCCAGTATCTAATAGAGGATGAATGTGTTTTAGAGTAAATGAAGGAGGGGAAGAATGTGTGAATGTGCTGCCACTCCTTTCTTCTGCGTATCTGACCATCACCAGGGAAGCAGCTCTATCTTTATCGGTGTCTGGTGTCAGAGCGGCAGCAGCTGCTCCGACGGCACCAGCTGCTCCGACGGCACCAGCGCCACATTAGTGGAATATTCCAGTAATCCTGCTAAGAATGATCTCTATACAGGCATTCCTTCAGCCTTAAAATAGACGTATTACATTCATACGACTCACAGCCGCCTGTTCCACCAGGGGGCGTGCGTTTTGTGATGTCACAGGCCGGCCAGCTGTTGCTTTAGTCTGAGGAACTGTGGCCAAGGTCACGGGAAGGTCACGGGAAGGTCACGGGACGGTCACGGGACGGACTCCGACATCCCATAAGAACCAGAATCCTGGACGTCTTTAGTCCAAACCCAGAAACACGACAGAGGTTCAGAAACACTGACTGATGTTTGACTGGTGTTTGACTGGTGTTTGACTGGTGTTTGACTGATGTTTGACTGATGTTTGACTGATGTTTGACTGATGTTTGACTGATGTTTGACGGATGTTTGACTGATGTTTGACTGGTGTTTGACTGGTGTTTGACTGGTGTTTGACTGATGTTTGACTGGTGTTTGACGGATGTTTGACTGATGTTTGACTGGTGTTTGACTGGTGTTTGACTGATGTTTGACTGGTGTGGGACTGATGTTTGACTGGGACTGATGTTTGACTGATGTTTGACGGATGTTTGACGGATGTTTGACTGATGTTTGACTGATGTTTGACTGATGTTTGACTGGTGTTTGACTGGTGTTTGACTGATGTTTGACTGATGTTTGACTGATGTTTGACTGGTGTTTGACTGGTGTTTGACTGGTGTTTGACTGATGTTTGACTGGTGTTTGACTGATGTTTGACTGGTGTTTGACTGATGTTTGACTGATGTTTGACTGGTGTTTGACTGATGTTTGACTGGTGTTTGACTGGTGTTTGACTGATGTTTGACTGGTGTTTGACTGACGTTTGACTGGTGTTTGACTGATGTTTGACTGATGTTTGACTGGTGTTTGACTGGTGTTTGACTGGTGTTTGACTGATGTTTGACTGATGTTTGACTGATGTTTGACTGGTGTTTGACTGATGTTTGACTGATGTTTGACTGATGTTTGACTGATGTTAGACTGATGTTAGACTGATGTTAGACTGGGACTGGTGTTTGACTGGTGTTTGACTGGTGTTTGACTGATGTTTGACTGGTGTTTGACTGGTGTTTGACTGATGTTTGACTGATGTTTGACTGGGACTGATGTTTGACTGGTGTTTGACTGATGTTTGACTGGTGTTTGACTGATGTTTGACTGATGTTTGACTGGTGTTTGACTGATGTTTGACTGATGTTTGACTGATGTTTGACTGATGTTTGACTGGTGTTTGACTGGTGTTTGACTGATGTTTGACTGATGTTTGACTGGTGTTTGACTGGTGTTTGACTGGTGTTTGACTGGTGTTTGACTGGTGTTTGACTGATGTTTGACTGATGTTTGACTGATGTTTGACTGATGTTTGACTGATGTTTGACTGGTGTTTGACTGATGTTTGACTGATGTTTGACTGGTGTTTGACTGATGTTTGACTGATGTTTGACTGATGTTTGACTGATGTTTGACTGGTGTTTGACTGGTGTTTGACTGATGTTTGACTGATGTTTGACTGGTGTTTGACTGACGTTTGACTGGTGTTTGACTGATGTTTGACTGATGTTTGACTGATGTTTGACTGATGTTTGACTGATGTTTGACTGGTGTTTGACTGACGTTTGACTGGTGTTTGACTGATGTTTGACTGGTGTTTGACTGATGTTTGACTGACGTTTGACTGGTGTTTGACTGATGTTTGACTGATGTTTGACTGATGTTTGACTGATGTTTGACTGATGTTTGACTGGTGTTTGACTGGTGTTTGACTGGTGTTTGACTGATGTTTGACTGATGTTTGACTGATGTTTGACTGATGTTTGACTGGTGTTAGACTGGTGTTAGACTGGTGTTACACTGATGTTTGACTGGTGTTAGACTGGTGTTAGACTGGTGTTACACTGGTGTTTGACTGATGTTTGACTGATGTTTGACTGGTGTTTGACTGATGTTTGACTGATGTTTGACTGATGTTTGACTGGTGTTTGACTGGTGTTTGACTGATGTTTGACTGGTGTTTGACTGATGTTTGACTGATGTTTGACTGATGTTTGACTGATGTTTGACTGATGTTTGACTGATGTTTGACTGGTGTTTGACTGGTGTTTGACTGGGACTGATGTTTGACTGATGTTTGACTGATGTTAGACTGATGTTTGACTGGTGTTTGACTGATGTTTGACTGATGTTTGACTGGTGTTTGACTGATGTTTGACTGATGTTTGACTGGTGTTTGACTGGTGTTTGACTGGGACTGATGTTTGACTGATGTTTGACTGATGTTTGACTGATGTTTGACTGGTGTTTGACTGATGTTTGACTGATGTTTGACTGGTGTTTGACTGATGTTTGACTGATGTTTGACTGGTGTTACACTGGTGTTACACTGGTGTTTGACTGATGTTTGACTGATGTTTGACTGATGTTTGACTGATGTTTGACTGATGTTTGACTGATGTTTGACTGATGTTTGACTGGTGTTTGACTGGTGTTTGACTGGTGTTTGACTGATGTTTGACTGATGTTTGACTGATGTTTGACTGATGTTTGACTGATGTTTGACTGGTGTTTGACTGGTGTTTGACTGGGACTGATGTTTGACTGATGTTTGACTGATGTTTGACTGATGTTTGACTGATGTTTGACTGATGTTTGACTGATGTTTGACTGGTGTTTGACTGGTGTTTGACTGGTGTTTGACTGGTGTTTGACTGATGTTTGACTGATGTTTGACTGATGTTTGACTGGTGTTTGACTGGTGTTTGACTGGTGTTTGACTGATGTTTGACTGGTGTTTGACTGATGTTTGACTGGTGTTTGACTGATGTTTGACTGGTGTTTGACTGATGTTTGACTGATGTTTGACTGGGACTGATGTTTGACTGATGTTTGACTGATGTTTGACTGGTGTTTGACTGATGTTTGACTGATGTTTGACTGATGTTTGACTGATGTATGACTGATGTTTGACTGATGTTTGACTGGTGTTTGACTGATGTTTGACTGATGTTTGACTGATGTTTGACTGATGTTTGACTGATGTTTGACTGGAACTGATGTAGGGCTGCAACTAATGATTATTTTAATAATCGATTAATCTGTCGATTATTTTTTCGATTAATCAGATAAAAAAAAAAAAAGCAATAAATTCCAACCATTCGAAAACAGAACCGACGGTGCAAATTCACAGTGCAGATAATCTTCAGAAAGTTCACAAACAGGTTGAACATCCCTGAGCTTTTAAAGTATTGATTAAAAAAAAAACTAAATGGACTAACACAGAAAACATACACATGTATGCTTTACATCTGCCAAATATATAAAAATAAAGTGCACAAAAGACACTTTATTTTAAGTTTAAGAGGTATACTTTGTTTAAAAGGGACCTGAGCTTTCAGAACAATAAATAAATTATACAAAATAAAGAAAAATACAAATCAGAAACAGGATTTGTTTGAACATTACAATTTGTTCTCTCACTGCCTTCACTCAAAAAACTAAGATCTTACCAAGAAATGTTCTTATATCTAACCTAAAAATGCCATTACACCTGATAACACACATAAGTTAAAATGTTAGTTGTTTTTCCCACGTATTAAAATTGAACTTTCATTTGTGTCGAGCACATTTTAAGTTCTAGTTAAATTTTAAGTTAAAGTCTTTGTAAGATTTTGAGTGTTGGCAGTGTTCAAAATATAATTCTGATCCTGCTGTATTGGAACATTAGACACCAGTGCTGCTTGTTTTATCCATGAATGACTACAGAGATAAAATTGAAAACTACCCAGTTAGCTTTATTACGTTTTTATTTGTCTGACATTTTCTGCCTTTTCTTTTAGTTAAAACTGTAGCGGGAACAGATGTTTAGAGGAACCTATGTATGTACCGGGTTAGAGGGGGAGCATATAGGAGAACGGACCACAAGAATATAGAGTGGATTAAAAATAAAGGTTAAGCACTGAACTACATGTGTCTCCGTCTGGGCCATTGCAGACTCATTGCCTGAGCACATATAAATATATATATATATATATATATATATATATATATATATATATATATATATATATATATATATATATATATATATATATATATATATATATAATATAATATATCTCTATGCCTGAGCATGTTAACAAAACCAAACAAATCCGCGCCCTCTTTCTTCTTTTTACGTGCGCGGCGTCAGCGCGTTGTGTCGCATTAAATGTAGTCCGGGTGAAACACCTGAACTTCAGCTCCACGACTTTAGCCTGAATTATGGTTCCGCGTTACACCAACGCAGAGCTACGGCGTAGGGTACGCGGCGGTGTGCATCACTGCGTACCCTACGCCGTAGGCTACACCGTCGATTTAACGCAGAACCATAAATCAGGCTTTAGTGAGTGACGTAATAATCGCGCGACACAACGAATCCATAATGGAATTCGTTGCCAACGCTTTTAATAAACGATTTTTACCGATTTTATCGATTCGTTGTTGCAGCCCTAGACTGATGTTTGACCCCGACCGTGACCCCGACCGTGACCTCAAACCAACTCCAACCCTGGCTGTGATTCCAGGCAGCGCGGCAGCAGATGTCCCAGCAGGAACTACTTTGTCTCTCCGTGTCAACAGCATGTAGATGCTGCGGTTGCCGAGCAACACGTGTCTCCAGCTGTCCTGTCTCTCACTGTCCAGCTCACTAATGTCACGGAGTTACAACTCCACGTCCTTGAGAGGGTGCAGGTCTGCCCCGACTGCAGCAGCCGTAACTACAGAACAGAACCAGAACCAGAACCAGAACCAACCACACCACTCTCTCACCACCGTAACTACAGACCAGAACCAGAACCAGAACCAGAACCAACCACACCACTCTCTCACCACCGTAACTACAGACCAGAACCAGAACCAGAACCAGAACCAACCACACCACTCTCTCACCACCGTAACTTCAGACCAGAACCAGAACCAGAACCAACCACACCACTCTCTCACCACCGTAACTTCAGACCAGAACCAGAACCAGAACCAGAACCAGAACCAGAACCAACCACACCACTCTCTCACCACCGTAACTCCAGACCAGAACCAGAACCAGAACCAGAACCAACCACACCACTCTCTCACCACCGTAACTTCAGACCAGAACCAGAACCAGAACCAGAACCAACCACACCACTCTCTCACCACCGTAACTCCAGACCAGAACCAGAACCAGAACCAGAACCAGAACCAACCACACCACTCTCTCACCACCGTAACTTCAGACCAGAACCAGAACCAGAACCAGAACCAGAACCAACCACACCACTCTCTCACCACCGTAACTACAGACCAGAACCAGAACCAGAACCAGAACCAACCACACCACTCTCTCACCACCGTAACTTCAGACCAGAACCAGAACCAGAACCAGAACCAACCACACCACTCTCTCACCACCGTAACTTCAGACCAGAACCAGAACCAGAACCAGAACCAACCACACCACTCTCTCACCACCGTAACTACAGACCAGAACCAGAACCAGAACCAGAACCAACCACACCACTCTCTCACCACCGTAACTACAGACCAGAACCAGAACCAGAACCAGAACCAGAACCAACCACACCACTCTCTCACCACCGTAACTACAGACCAGAACCAGAACCAGAACCAACCACACCACTCTCTCACCACCGTAACTACAGACCAGAACCAGAACCAGAACCAACCACACCACTCTCTCACCACCGTAACTTCAGACCAGAACCAGAACCAGAACCAACCACACCACTCTCTCACCACCGTAACTTCAGACCAGAACCAGAACCAGAACCAGAACCAACCACACCACTCTCTCACCACCGTAACTACAGACCAGAACCAGAACCAGAACCAGAACCAGAACCAACCACACCACTCTCTCACCACCGTAACTACAGACCAGAACCAGAACCAGAACCAGCTCCAACCACACCACTCTCTAGCTAACTAGCTAGCTAACTTCAGGCTGATGTTTGGACAGTATTGGGCTAATAAAGACAGTATTGGGCTAATGTTTGGACAGTATTGGGCTAATAAAGACAGTATTGGGCTAATAAAGACAGTATTGGGCTAATGTTTGGACAGTATTGGGCTAATAAAGACAGTATTGGGCTAATAAAGACAGTATTGGGCTAATAAAGAGTCCTGGTAGTCCGGGGGCCAGAGCCGGGTGAGAAAGTCTCCGTTATTCTGCAGGTTAAAGTCTCAAAGCTCAGATCAACTTGTCAGTGATAAATGATGAAATAACAAATGAGACCAGGACTAACCTGACCGGCGTGGACGTGTACGTTTTCTTTATTTTCTTGATGTAGAAATGCTTTGTTTCTCCTGGTGAAATCACCGGCCGAGGCTCATTATCCCAAAATAATAAAGAATCCTCCAAATAAACGAGCCAAACGCTGCTTTTATACGACTATTATTATTGTTGTCACTTCCACACCGTCAAGTGAACGGCTACTCAAACTAAACGCAACAATTTGAAAAGTATGAAAAGTACTCTGATCATTTTAATAGTAAGCATTTTGTTTATTTTTAAAATGACATAGCAACACAATTACACACAATTACACGCCCTTGTTAAGGTTAGGGTTAGATTTCACTGGTGATAAGTCTCAACAAACACTAGCAGCATTTAGGAAACACTGATGTCATGAAGCTCCGGGGACTCAGGACCAATGTTTTAATGTTTTTTATATATATATATATATATATATATATATATATATATATATATATATATATATATATATAAATAAATAAATAAATAAATAAATAAAAGAAAAAAAAGGCTTTTAACCTCTTCCACCCAACATTTTAAGTCCTGGCTGTCGGAGGAACAACTGTTGTCAGGACCAGCTTAAACTGCTGGAGTTTATCTGTTCAGCACATTTCAATACAAGGTAGGGGTGTCACGGTACACACAAGTCACGGTTCGGTACGTACCTCGGTTTAGGGGTCACGGTTCAGTACGGGTTCGGTACGGGTTCGGTACAACAGAAAAAAAAATACAAAAAGTCCCAAATGTATAAGACGAGTTTTTTCTTCCTTTATTTTGATCATAGCATTTGAAAGTTAAAGTTTGTTCAATTGGCTACAAAACTAAAAAGCATCTCTTATTAAAGTGTAAAATAAATAGAATAAAACATTTAACTTGTGCATTAGTGTTTTTAATTTTTTATGTTTCTTATGTGAGCGCGGGATGGGACATTGTAACGAGGCTCGAGCACTTTTAATAAATACTTGAACCCGGGCTCCTCTACTGCTGCACATGGGCAGAGCCGTCTGGGGGCGGAGCATTCTCCATGGGCCCTGACTCACCAACGGTAGTTGACTCTTCCATAACCCAAAATAATCCAGGTAATGTGGAAAATGGGGTAACATTCAAAACTTTGTACAAATTTAGTCCTCTTTTAAACTTTAGCGCTAATCTCCTTCACTGTGACTGTTAAGGCTGATTTATGGTACCGCGTTACACCAACGCAGCGTCTACGGCGAAGGTTGCGCGTCGCCGCATAACCTCGCCGTAGACTGCGCCGTACCCTACGGCGTATGCTCTGCGTCGATTTAACGCAGAACCATAAATCAGGCTTTACAGCCAATCCGCGTTGGCACACGGACCTGATGCGTTCAGGACAGTTGTAAATTAAGAATTAGAACATTTTATCGTTATTATAGCCTACAATTTATGATGATATATGAATTGCACATATATTTATTGATATGCACAGACTAGCACACATTTAGGTCTGTAATGGAACGTGACTGTTGATATTTATAAGGGAAAAAAAACGATGATTGATTTTTTTTTTTTTTTTTTTAACTCAGTCAGACGTATTCGCCGTATGACTGCGTGAACCGAACCGTTACCCCCGTACCGTGACGGGACGGGACGAATACAAATACCGTTACACCTCTAATACAAGGTAATTCAAAGTGCTTTACATCAACATTAAAAGCAGCAAGACACAATTAAAACATAAAATGAAATAAAATGATAATAAAAGAGGTAAAATAATAAAAGCAGCAGTTGTTAGTCAGTAAGGGTTATGGTTAGTAGTAGTAGGGTTAGTCAGTAAGGGCAGTAGATCCAGCAGGTTCATCTCATTCTAATGGTAATGATTACATTTCTATTCGGTCAAAACGTACAAAGACCGGGTCAAATACAGGATTACTAAAGTAATCTGTAACAATTCGTACGGTGAATTCAACCAATTTGACAATTCTACACCACAATGCCTGTTTCCAGGTCTTATTTCACACAACTGTCGAGAATTACGTTTCTATTCGGTCAAAACGTCCAAACACCAAGTAAATACAGTTAATAATATAATAATAATGTTGAAAGAATGTTTAAAATGTTCTTAATGTTAATTATCTATGATGATTCGTACGTACAGGGAAACTATGATACTCTCAGTACCATAGTATTACCATCGCTGCTATTTTACCAAGTTAAGTTACTTTAAACTCAGGTCACGTTAGATACAATCCATCCTGCTTTTAAATGCTGCTGAATCTATTTTGCTACTATGTGTGTTTTATGTTTGTTCCTTGTTTGACTGAATAGTTTGGATGTTTTCTGTCTTTACACTGTTAATGTAGTGTTCATTAATATGCCTTTTTGTCCCGTCTAAATAAACTTGATTACTATTATACACACGACGGAAATGAGAAGAAACTGAATCCATGATTAAATCCATTTCCACGGAGCAGAAACGCTGGTGTTTTCCTGCGTTTTGTTCGTTCATTTACAGGAAAACGAAGCTCAAAGTCTCCAAAAACCATAATTCCTGAAAACTCCGTCCAAAGTGTAGATTTTTAAAACCTCCGTCTTCACGTTTGCTTGTAAACGGAGAAAAACGGACATTTATTCTTCAGAACGTCACATTATGAGACAGAAACGTCACCAGCGTCATGAGTGACACCTGTGGTTACAATTAGTTTGTAACCGTCAATATTTTCTTGTATTTTACCTGTTTTATATTCTAACGTCACACTTAAAAGTAACTCCACTTCTCTGTCACTCCAAACCAAAGACTCTGGTTCATCTTGGAAGTAACTGGAAGTTACTCGTGTCATTTGTTGATGTTTTTTTCCAGGATTCTGATTGGCTAGCATGACTTTATCTTCTCGTTACACTGCCCCCTGTAGGTTTGGCTGCTCATAGCCCCTTAACAGATATTTATGCAGGTTCCTGGAAATGATGGGACTTTTATAAACGTAGAGGGGGAAATATCAGTTTTTGGAAATACCAGGTCTGTGGAAACGTGGCCTGAAAGTTCCGAGTGCGTAGCGTGTTTACCTTCTTGGAGCTGACGGATCTCCGCAGGATTCTGCCGGGTCCGGTCCCTCGGGTGCTGCTGCCGGACGGCAGGGTGCCGGACGGCACGGTGCCGGTGCCGGAGGGCAGGGTGCCGGTGGTGCCGGAGGTCACGGGGCTGCTGGGGGGGCTGGACGGGTCACTGGGGGGAATAGAATAGAGAGAGAGTTTTAGTCTGTGGTGTATTTAGTTTTAGTCTGTGGTGTATTTAGTTTTAGTCTGTGGTGTAGAGAGTTTTAGTCTGTGGTGTATTTAGTTTTAGTCTGTGGTGTAGAGAGTTTTAGTCTGTGGTGTAGAGAGTTTTAGTCTGTGGTGTAGAGAGTTTTAGTCTGTGGTGTAGAGAGTTTTAGTCTGTGGTGTAGAGAGTTTTAGTCTGTGGTGTATTTAGTTTTAGTCTGTGGTGTAGAGAGTTTTAGTCTGTGGTGTAGAGAGTTTTAGTCTGTGGTGTAGAGAGTTTTAGTCTGTGGTGTAGAGAGTTTTAGTCTGTGGTGTAGAGAGTTTTAGTCTGTGGTGTAGAGAGTTTTAGTCTGTGGTGTAGAGAGTTTTAGTCTGTGGTGTAGAGAGTTTTAGTCTGTGGTGTAGAGAGTTTTAGTCTGTGGTGTAGAGAGTTTTAGTCTGTGGTGTAGAGAGTTTTAGTCTGTGGTGTAGAGAGTTTTAGTCTGTGGTGTAGAGAGTTTTAGTCTGTGGTGTAGAGAGTTTTAGTCTGTGGTGTAGAGAGTTTTAGTCTGTGGTGTAGAGAGTTTTAGTCTGTGGTGTAGAGAGTTTTAGTCTGTGGTGTAGAGAGTTTTAGTCTGTGGTGTAGAGAGTTTTATTCAGTAGCCGGCGGTGAGCAGACCTACAGAGCGTGTCTGGGTTGGTGTGCTGACCCAGAGTGGTTGGAATCATGACTTTTATACAGTAAGTTCAAAGCACAAAAGGCAGGAATAAACAAGCCAAGTGAGAGACAAAAACAATTTACAGTCAGATGTGTCTGTGGCCAAATGAGTTGGTATTAACATATCAGTCAGTCAGGAACTTCATCATTGAAGGAAGAAAAGTTTTGTTTTGGGTTAGTTTTGTGTCCTGAAATGTCCGTCATTCTCAAAACAGTCATATCAGCTATGCACCTGCTGTTTATTGTAACCGTGAGAGAGGCGCTTGGTTCACACGGGAAGCTAAGTACCGTGTGGGCCAAGACTTAGCGTGAGAACTGGCAGGTGGGGGTTGAAAGGGCAGCCCCTTCCGCGAGAAAGGTATAAAGACGCGAGAGCCGGAAGTCCGGATTGAGAGTCTGCTGTGGGTCTAGTGCACAACGCCCAGCCGGGGTTTTTAATGGCTGCTCTGCCTGGACTGTCCGGCTCTCCCAGTCCTCTGTGTTAAGGTAAGAGTTCAGGCCAAGCCCCTTGTGATTGTATGTTGCTCTGTCATTTGCGGGGGATAACTTGACACAGAGTTATCCTAGCAAAGGGCAGTTGTGTGAGTCTTTTGTTTGCACTGCTTGCTTGCTAATAAATGTATTCATTATAGCGAAAGCGTGTGTGTCCGATTCATTTTTTGCACAGCCGACCGCTCTCGAACCTAAGTGAGATTTTCTCCCAAAACAACATATCAGTCAGTCAGGAACTTCTTCATATTCAGTTGGTTCAGGTTATGGTTTTAGGGAAAAAGCAGTTTTTCAGGAACCGACCGTTTCTCCACCGGACTCCTCCGAGACGCTGCAGTGTTGTCGCTGAGGCCCGGGGGCCGCTTGGTCCGGACCTCGCCGTGGCCCGGGTCCCCGCCGGTCCTGATCGGGTCCACGGGTCCCCCGGTCCTGACCAGGTCCAGGTAGTCCCCCAGCAGGGACTGGGTCTCCGGGTGGCTCAGCCAGGTGAGGAACAGCTCGTCCACCTTCATCTTCAGGACCGGCTGCAGGATCTGTGGAGACGGCATTCTGCCGGGAAACTGCTCCGGAACCAGAACCTGCTCCGGAACCAGAACCTGCGGGGAAAAGAACCAGACATGAACCTGGGGGGCTAAAACATCACCTTAACCAGCTGTTTCCTCCTAAAACATCACCTTAAACAGCTGTTTCCTCCTAAAACATCACCTTAACCAGCTGTTTCCTCCTAAAACATCACCTTAAACAGCTGTTTCCTCCTAAAACATCACCTTAAACAGCTGTTTCCTCCTAAAACATCACCTTAACCAGCTGTTTCCTCCTAAAACATCACCTTAAACAGCTGTTTCTCTGAGAAACATCACCTTAAACAGCTGTTTCCTCCTAAAACATCACCTTAACCAGCTGTTTCCTCCTAAAACATCACCTTAAACAGCTGTTTCCTCCTAAAACATCAACTTAAACAGCTGTTTCCTCCTAAAACATCACCTTAACCAGCTGTTTCCTCCTAAAACATCACCTTAACCAGCTGTTTCCTCCTAAAACATCACCTTAAACAGCTGTTTCCTCCTAAAACATCACCTTAAACAGCTGTTTCCTCCTAAAACATCACCTTAAACAGCTGTTTCCTCCTAAAACATCACCTTAACCAGCTGTTTCCTCCTAAAACATCACCTTAAACAGCTGTTTCCTCCTAAAACATCACCTTAAACAGCTGTTTCCTCCTAAAACATCACCTTAAACAGCTGTTTCCTCCTAAAACATCACCTTAAACAGCTGTTTCCTCCTAAAACATCACCTTAAACAGCTGTTTCCTCCTAAAACATCACCTTAAACAGCTGTTTCCTCCTAAAACATCACCTTAACCAGCTGTTTCCTCCTAAAACATCACCTTAAACAGCTGTTTCCTCCTAAAACATCACCTTAAACAGCTGTTTCCTCCTAAAACATCACCTTAAACAGCTGTTTCCTCCTAAAACATCACCTTAACCAGCTGTTTCCTCCTAAAACATCACCTTAAACAGCTGTTTCCTCCTAAAACATCACCTTAAACAGCTGTTTCCTCCTAAAACATCACCTTAAACAGCTGTTTCCTCGTAAAACATCACCTTAAACAGCTGTTTCCTCCTAAAACATCACCTTAAACAGCTGTTTCCTCCTAAAACATCACCTTAAACAGCTGTTTCTCTGAGAAACATCACCTTAAACAGCTGTTTCCTCCTAAAACATCACCTTAAACAGCTGTTTCCTCCTAAAACATCACCTTAAACAGCTGTTTCCTCCTAAAACATCACCTTAACCAGCTGTTTCCTCCTAAAACATCACCTTAAACAGCTGTTTCCTCCTAAAACATCACCTTAAACAGCTGTTTCCTCCTAAAACATCACCTTAACCAGCTGTTTCCTCCTAAAACATCACCTTAACCAGCTGTTTCTCTGAGAAACATCACCTTAAACAGCTGTTTCCTCCTAAAACATCACCTTAAACAGCTGTTTCCTCCTAAAACATCACCTTAACCAGCTGTTTCCTCCTAAAACATCACCTTAAACAGCTGTTTCCTCCTAAAACATCACCTTAACCAGCTGTTTCCTCCTAAAACATCACCTTAACCAGCTGTTTCCTCCTAAAACATCACCTTAAACAGCTGTTTCCTCCTAAAACATCACCTTAAACAGCTGTTTCCTCCTAAAACATCACCTTAAACAGCTGTTTCCTCCTAAAACATCACCTTAACCAGCTGTTTCCTCCTAAAACATCACCTTAAACAGCTGTTTCCTCCTAAAACATCACCTTAAACAGCTGTTTCCTCCTAAAACATCACCTTAAACAGCTGTTTCTCTGAGAAACATCACCTTAAACAGCTGTTTCCTCCTAAAACATCACCTTAAACAGCTGTTTCCTCCTAAAACATCACCTTAAACAGCTGTTTCCTCCTAAAACATCACCTTAAACAGCTGTTTCCTCCTAAAACATCACCTTAAACAGCTGTTTCCTCCTAAAACATCACCTTAAACAGCTGTTTCCTCCTAAAACATCACCTTAACCAGCTGTTTCCTCCTAAAACATCACCTTAACCAGCTGTTTCCTCCTAAAACATCACCTTAAACAGCTGTTTCCTCCTAAAACATCACCTTAAACAGCTGTTTCCTCCTAAAACATCACCTTAAACAGCTGTTTCCTCCTAAAACATCACCTTAACCAGCTGTTTCCTCCTAAAACATCACCTTAAACAGCTGTTTCCTCCTAAAACATCACCTTAAACAGCTGTTTCCTCCTAAAACATCACCTTAAACAGCTGTTTCCTCCTAAAACATCACCTTAAACAGCTGTTTCCTCCTAAAACATCACCTTAAACAGCTGTTTCCTCCTAAAACATCACCTTAAACAGCTGTTTCCTCCTAAAACATCACCTTAAACAGCTGTTTCCTCCTAAAACATCACCTTAAACAGCTGTTTCCTCCTAAAACATCACCTTAACCAGCTGTTTCCTCCTAAAACATCACCTTAACCAGCTGTTTCTCTGAGAAACATCACCTTAAACAGCTGTTTCCTCCTAAAACATCACCTTAAACAGCTGTTTCTCTGAGAAACATCACCTTAAACAGCTGTTTCCTCCTAAAACATCACCTTAAACAGCTGTTTCCTCCTAAAACATCACCTTAAACAGCTGTTTCCTCCTAAAACATCACCTTAACCAGCTGTTTCCTCCTAAAACATCACCTTAAACAGCTGTTTCCTCCTAAAACATCACCTTAAACAGCTGTTTCCTCCTAAAACATCACCTTAAACAGCTGTTTCCTCCTAAAACATCACCTTAAACAGCTGTTTCCTCCTAAAACATCACCTTAAACAGCTGTTTCCTCCTAAAACATCACCTTAAACAGCTGTTTCCTCCTAAAACATCACCTTAAACAGCTGTTTCCTCCTAAAACATCACCTTAAACAGCTGTTTCCTCCTAAAACATCACCTTAAACAGCTGTTTCCTCCTAAAACATCACCTTAAACAGCTGTTTCCTCCTAAAACATCACCTTAAACAGCTGTTTCCTCCTAAAACATCACCTTAACCAGCTGTTTCCTCCTAAAACATCACCTTAACCAGCTGTTTCCTCCTAAAACATCACCTTAAACAGCTGTTTCTCTGAGAAACATCACCTTAACCAGCTGTTTCCTCCTAAAACATCACCTTAAACAGCTGTTTCCTCCTAAAACATCACCTTAAACAGCTGTTTCTCTGAGAAACATCACCTTAACCAGCTGTTTCCTCCTAAAACATCACCTTAAACAGCTGTTTCCTCCTAAAACATCACCTTAAACAGCTGTTTCCTCCTAAAACATCACCTTAAACAGCTGTTTCCTCCTAAAACATCACCTTAAACAGCTGTTTCCTCCTAAAACATCACCTTAAACAGCTGTTTCCTCCTAAAACATCACCTTAACCAGCTGTTTCCTCCTAAAACATCACCTTAACCAGCTGTTTCCTCCTAAAACATCACCTTAAACAGCTGTTTCCTCCTAAAACATCACCTTAACCAGCTGTTTCCTCCTAAAACATCACCTTAACCAGCTGTTTCCTCCTAAAACATCACCTTAAACAGCTGTTTCCTCCTAAAACATCACCTTAAACAGCTGTTTCCTCCTAAAACATCACCTTAAACAGCTGTTTCCTCCTAAAACATCACCTTAAACAGCTGTTTCTCTGAGAAACATCACCTTAAACAGCTGTTTCCTCCTAAAACATCACCTTAACCAGCTGTTTCTCTGAGAAACATCACCTTAAACAGCTGTTTCTAACAGAAACTTCACTTTAAATCAGTTTTCCAGAGCTGCTAGCCTGTTAGCCGCCTAGCTCCGTCCTGCTAACGCGGTTTCTGCTGCAAACTCACACAAACCTCGGGGTTTTCTCGGTCCAAACACCAAAGATGTTATTTATCCGCGACGTTTATCCGCCAGAAACGGAACCGTAAATAAATAAATAAACCAGAAACCGCTGCTACAAGTTTTACTGCTCTGTGGCTCCGGAACTCTCGCGAGAGGAAACCACTCCAACTCTCGTTCCCCTGGTTACCGCCCAAACTCTCGCGAGAGGAAACCACGCTCCAATTCTCGTTCGTTTTTTGAACTGATCTATAATTTCTGACTAATCCTCTGGCAGCAACTGTTTCTACAAATGTTCTGTTTGTTTTATAATGTAGTTAGACAATTTGAAATAAAGAATTGTGAAGAAAAACAAAAAAAAACCTCGCGAGAGGAAACCACGCTCCAACTCTCGCTCCCCTGTTAACCGCGCGGAACTCTCGCGAGAGGAAACCACGCTCCAACTTCTTTTTTATTAGTTTTTTATTGAAAGACAAGATGCAAACATACAATCCTCCACCAGGGGGAGACAAACACTCAGGGAAATCTGGACACGATGAAACAATGAACTAGAAATACATGAAAAAGAGACACAAACTTCAGGTCTTAACGGCCTTTGATCGGTGGAGAGTTAATGTTCTAATGTTTGACCTGATTTTAGAAAATACAAAAGAGAGGCTTTTGATTAGTATACCGGGATTTATGAATAATGACCCTAGTGGTTTTTAAGTCTTCTTTGAAAACTTATTTATTTTCTTTGGCTTTTAGTGTGTGACAACTTAGTTCCCCACATTTGTGTGAAGTGATTTTTTTTTATTGTATTTTATTACTATTTTATTGATAATTTTAGTATGTTAGTGATTTTATTGTTTCTACACTTGGTACTGTGTTTTTCTTTTGGTATTGTTTTATTCTCTTGTATGCTGTACAGCACTTTGGTCGACCTCGGTCGTTTTTAAATGTGCTTTATAAATAAAATTGACATTGACAATAAACCATTTTGTCAAAAGTATAAGATTAATAATATTAAAAAAAATGTTTTTGACATAAGTCATGACAGTCAATGAAGTCAAACAATAAATGTCTATATCAGGGGTGTCAAACTCATTTTTCTTGGCGGGCCGGATTTCACCAATTTTTTTCTCGCGGCCGCACGCTCATTTTTTTCTAATTCTTTTTTTTTACTATTGTTATCTAATCCAATATCAGATTAGTTAATTTTAAAGGAAATATGCACTTTGTTTACACTGTAATTATGTAAAATACATTTCTTCAGGATCTTTTCTTGAAATTTCTCGTTTTTTTTCAAATTATGTAAAATACTTTTAATATCATTTTACAAAGATAAACAGAAACAAGTATGTTTTTTTTTTTAATTTCGCTTTTTTATAGGAAATTTAATCAAAAGCTAAATCTTTCTTATTACATCCGAGAGTTTCTTTGTGATTTAGAGATATTTCCAGTACAATTCAGTGTATTTATTGTTAAAAATTGTTGCGGATATTTACACCAGTGTGCCGAAAAAGTCAGAACTTCTCTTTTAACTGTTTTACTTTGTCACTATCCTCGTATTCAAAACTGAAATTCTCCCAATAAATATCTTCTATCATCTTTTTTAGCAGTGATATTTTTCCTGCTAAAATATATAATAGAAGTCAGTTAATAAAAATAAACGACCGTCTACAAAGAAATAAAATCAGCAAATGCATTTTAGAAAACTAAAAAAATGTCGAAAACTGCTCTATTTGTGGAATAACGATGGATTTGTAGAAGAAATATATTATGGGATATGCTGCGATTCATGGCAATTATTTATGCCTTTCTTTTTAGTAAATTAACATTTCAACTTTTTGCGTTGGAAACCTCTTGCGGGACGCATGAAAATCTCTCTTGGGCCGCACATTTGACTCCCCTGATCTAGTCTGTTATTGAATAGTTTTTCTAAAACCTTTGAGAATTGTGGAAGTAAAAAAACAGTTGTGTAATTTGTGAAGTTTTATACAGCCGTACAACTTTAGCTATTTTCATCTTGTTTGGAAATTGCATGCGTTTAAAGTACACTTTGTTTTTTAATTTATGATTTTATTTCAATCAAACTGGTATTTTGATCAGTTCACTGTAAAATCCTAAAAAACAGATCAAGACTTTCATTTGCTGATTCTTTTCGTGGGACAAGAATATTTAGGTTTTTAAATAAATACCTGACATGTTTCAGCGATTCCTGCCGCCCAATTAAAACGTTTGATTTAAATCTTAAATATTCTTGAAAATAATCAGCAAGTTAAATTGTGAAGCCGAGGACAAAATGAACTTTATTAAGCGTAAGAAACGACCAGGATTAAACCAGATCAAGATGATTGAGATGATCGAGATGTGTGTGTTCATTTATTTCATCTTGATGAACTCCGTGATGACGACATTGGACTTTAACGGTAATATAAGGAGCGATTTCTCTCTAAATAAACTCTAAATAAACCAAACCAACAACTCGGTCTCTGTTTGGGTTTGTAAACAGCGGTTGCCGTGGTAACCGGCCTCCAGCAGCAACAGTAAACTGTGTTGGGAGAAATCCGTCATGTCTGACGGTAAAATCCTGCACATGGAAGAGTTTTATTCCCTCGGACATTATTGTTGTGTCATTTTGATCCGTTACAGACGGATCTGCTCTAAGTGTCTTATAAACTCTCACTCAGATGTTTCATGATGTGGATCATTGAGAATCAGAATCATGTTTATTAGGGTTAGGTCTAGGGTTAGGGTTACCCTAACTCTAACCCTAATTATTATGGAACTGGACAAACCTTGGGATTTGATCAACCCAGGGGGCCACCAATGGGGAGGACGTCTGGTATTTAAGCGGCCGAAACGTCTGTTGATCCGTTAGGATACCACTGATGAAAAGTCCAGAAATTTACATTAGGTACCATTAATTACTATCTCCTCCCGGGCCTCCAGGAGGGATAATAATTAAGGTTATCCTAAACTAGGAATTAATACACTTAAAACCGACCTCCAAGCAAACAGGGTCATACTCTCAAATTCAAATCTACTTTAAAATTCTGAACAACTTGACTTATATCTTAAAATTATTTTAATTATCTGAATAACTACAGAATTACTAACACAAATACACACATTTCAGCCACAAGGGGGCTCCATACCTCATTACATTCATCTGATACATCCCACATCCTTACCTTTAACCTTACTCAAAGCCCATCCTCAGCTCAAATGCTAACCATAACCCTAACCCTAACCTACCCCTGACCCTGACCCTAACCCTAACCCTAACCCTAACCCTAACCCTAACCCTAACCTTAACCCCTAACCTTAACCCTAACCCTAACCCTAACCCTAACCCTAACCCTAACCTTAACGCCTAACCTTAACCCCTAACCTTAACCCTAACCTTAAACCTTAACTCCTAACCCTAACCCTCATCCCAAATCCGAACCTTAACCAAAACCCCAAATCCCACCAAACCCTAAACTTAAACTAAACCCTAACCTTAACCCCAATCTTAAACTACACAAACAAATTATAACCCTAACCCGAACCCCAAATCCTAAAAACCGCTCTAAAAAAAACCCCTCACCTCTCCTCTCTGAACTATCACCACCCTCCCTCTTCTCCCCTTCCAAAACTCACAACTGTCCTCTCATATTGCATCCACTAGCCACAGACGAAGACACCGGATTCTCCATAATCCGACTGCACGCATAAGAGGTACCCAGTTACTTTGATACACCATGCAGCACATCTCAAAACAAAACTCTGAAACTCTCAGAGGTCCAGCACCATACGCTACTGACAAAGTACTTTAGTGCATACGGACCTCTACTGGATGTACGATGTGAGAGTGCAACACTACCTTTTGCAATCTCTGGAACCGCTAACGAGCGTAGGAGGCGGTAGCGTATTGGTTCCCCGCAGGGGGCCGTAACCATAAACCCTAACCCTAATCCTAAGTCACGTAAAGCTTTTCCGGCTCATGGCTGCAGGCGTTTATTATTATTATTATTATTATTATTATTATTATTATTATTATTATTATTATTATTATTATTATTATTATTATATTATTATTATTATTATCATTATTATTATTATTATTATTATTATTATTATTATTATTATTATTATTATTATTATTATTATTATTATATTATTATTATTATTATTATTATTATTATTATTAACAAGATAAAAAAAATATGTAAAACATGTATTTATTATATATAAAAAAAATATTAAAAAACGAAGTTAATTTGACTAAAATCCTAAAGCGTTTCCTGCTCATGGTGCTGCAGCGTTTCTCATCATCATCACCATCATCATCATCATCATCATCATCATCACCATCATCATCATCATCATCATCATCATCATCATCATCATCATCATCATCATCACCATCATCATCATCACCATCATCATCATCATCATCATCATCATCATCATCATCATCACCATCATCATCATCATCATCATCATCATCACCATCATCATCATCATCATCATCACCATCATCATCATCATCATCATCATCATCATCATCATCACCATCATCATCATCATCATCATCATCATCATCATCATCATCATCATCATCACCATCATCATCATCATCATCATCGTCATCGTCATCATCATCATCATCGTCATCGTCATCATCATCATCATCATCATCACCATCATCATCATCATCATCATCATCATCATCATCATCATCATCATCATCATCACCATCATCATCATCATCATCATCATCATCATCATCATCACCATCATCATCATCATCATCATCATCATCATCATCATCATCATCATCATCACCATCATCATCATCATCATCATCGTCATCGTCATCATCATCATCATCGTCATCGTCATCATCATCATCATCATCATCACCATCATCATCATCATCATCATCATCATCATCATCATCATCATCATCACCATCATCATCATCATCGTCTCTGTCTGGTTAAAGCACCAGGTTCAGCAGCTGCAGGTTTGCTGCTCAAGAGCACATCAGCAGCTGCAGGTTTGCTGCTCAAGAGCACATCAGCAGCTCCGTGGGGGTGAACTGTATCGACTGTTTTCTGCTGATTGTGTCCCTGGACGACGGATCAGACGTGAAGCCTCCACGTTGGCGGCGGCGTGTAATGAGCCGTTCTGTTCTGCAGATCAGCAGCCTCACATCTCCCCATCAACCGATCAATATCCCACCAGAGAAAGTTACGGCTCCAGCTCTCAACCCTGCAGCTCTCACACTCTAATCACCCACAACAAATAGCATTTGACCCAAAGCAGAATGTTGTTTTCTTGAAGAACGTTCAAAGGTTCTGCTGGAACCGCAGGGGCCGGCTGTTCTGACCCAACTTTCATGACCAGTTTGTGACGAAGATGGAACCTCTCCGTCTTTAATGTTATCGAAGAATAATATCAATCCAGTTCAGAGTCCGCTGTGGTGTAGAGAGTTTTAGTCTGTGGTGTAGAGAGTTTTAGTCTGTGGTGTAGAGAGTTTTAGTCTGTGGTGTATTTAGTTTTAGTCTGTGGTGTATTTAGTTTTAGTCTGTGGTGTAGAGAGTTTTAGTCTGTGGTGTAGAGAGTTTTAGTCTGTGGTGTAGAGAGTTTTAGTCTGTGGTGTAGAGAGTTTTAGTCTGTGGTGTAGAGAGTTTTAGTCTGTGGTGTATTTAGTTTTAGTCTGTGGTGTAGAGAGTTTTAGTCTGTGGTGTAGAGAGTTTTAGTCTGTGGTGTAGAGAGTTTTAGTCTGTGGTGTAGAGAGTTTTAGTCTGTGGTGTATTTAGTTTTAGTCTGTGGTGTAGAGAGTTTTAGTCTGTGGTGTAGAGAGTTTTAGTCTGTGGTGTAGAGAGTTTTAGTCTGTGGTGTAGAGAGTTTTAGTCTGTGGTGTAGAGAGTTTTAGTCTGTGGTGTAGAGAGTTTTAGTCTGTGGTGTAGAGAGTTTTAGTCTGTGGTGTAGAGAGTTTTAGTCTGTGGTGTAGAGAGTTTTATTCAGTAGCCGGCGGTGAGCAGACCTACAGAGCGTGTCTGGGTTGGTGTGCTGACCCAGAGTGGTTGGAATCATGACTTTTATACAGTAAGTTCAAAGCACAAAAGGCAGGAATAAACAAACTAAAGGTGAAAGACAAAAAACAATTTACAGTCAGATGTGATCTCTGGCCAAATGCCATTATTGGGCATTTAGCATGACTGTCACTAAATTGTAAATTTGTGTAATTTGTGTAAAATTGTGTTCTCGTGGTTCAAGTCTGTGGCCAAATGAGTTGGTATTAACATATCAGTGAGTCAGGAACTTCGTCATATGGAATTCCCGTGGTTCAAGTGATTGTTGAAGCCAGTTCCAAGGTGTCGGCCCTGCAGGGGGAGGAAGCTGGGGTTTCACGTCAGCCACGGTGTCCCAATGCCTCATCAATGTGTAAAGACTCAGCGCGGAGTTCAACCATCAGCAGTTTACGTCCTCGTCAGGGCAGCGTTTAGCTTTATCCTCGTTCTCTTATGGAGAGGGAGGGAAACGTGCTGGGAGCTGCTCAGAGAAAACGTTTAAACTGAATTTCCAGAAGAAGCAAACAGTTTTCCTCCGACCTCCCTCCGGTCCAGGATGCTCTGGAGGAGGTTTTAGACCGGGAACCGCTCTACATGAAGGCCCTGCCCGTCCGGATGCCGACCACAGAAGAAGCTCTGCGTGTGGTCGGTCAGGGGGAGTGGTTCACAACGGTGGACCTACAGGACGCTTGGTTTCACGTGCCGACCGCAGGAGGAATTAAGTAGCTGAATGGAAAGATTATAATCAATTAATTCTTAATGTTGGCAAAACAAAATCAATATTGCTTTGTTCTAAATATCAATTTAAACTTGAACTACTACTGAAATTGAATGTAAATAATATGTCTGTTGAACAGGTTTATGAGACAAAGGTTTTGGGTGTAATTTTAGATCATAATTTGTCATGGTCTAAACAAACTGATTCTGTTGTTTGCAAAATGGGAAGAGGCTGGTGTCACTAGTGAGAAGAATGTAGTTTGCCACTAAATGTTAGATCTGCTGAGACCCTAGTGGTTTTTCAGTCTTCTTTGAAAACTTATTTATTTTCTTTGGCTTTTAGTGTGTGACAAATTAGTTCCCCACATCTGTGAGAAGTGAATGTGCACTTTATGTGTCGGTTCTTTGTCGTCTATTCTCTATTTTCTATTTTTTATTACTATTTTATTGATCATTTTAGTATGTTAGTGATTTTATTGTTTCTACACTGTGTTTTTCTTTTGGTATTGTTTTGTTGTATGCTGTACAGCACTTTGGTCGACCTCGTCGTTTTTAAATGTGCTTTATAAATAAAATTGACATTGACATTGACAATCTCTAAATGTTTATCTCTAGATGTTAGGAGACAGGTTGTGAATGCTTTGGTTTTCTCGCAACGTGATTATTGTTTTGTGGTTTGGTCAAATACTTTAGTTAAAAATGTAAAGAAATTACAAGTGGCACAAAATAAAGCTGCACGTTGTGCTTTATCATGTCCTTATAGATCTAATGTGTTTATAGATCTAATGTGTCCAGCAGCATAAAACACTAGGCTGGTTATCTGTAAGACAAAGGTCTACGTATGTTATGTTAAGTTTTCTGATAAATATACTGGTGACATGCTCTCAGAAACAACTGTATGACAGATTCTATTATCATTTTGCTCACCATGGTTACAATACTAGAATCACATCAGAAAGCAGGTTCTACCACCGAGGGGAGAACAGGTTTGATTCAGAGAACTGTTTTTTACAGAGCCATGGTTGATGGAACTCTATACCAGTTCATATTTCACATACAGGTAGCAAAATTACAAAATGTAAATGTACTTTATTTGTATAGCACCTTACATCAACCTGAAGGTGACCCAAAGTGCTTTACATAACATACAACAAAATAAAACAAGAATAAAACATATGAACATATAAAAACATCAAGTATAAAAAGTGTCGACACACTACTGGGTATTAAAAGCCACCCTGAATAAATAAGTTTTAATTTTAGGTTTAAAAAGGCCAAGGTCAGAGATGGTGCGTAACTCACAGGGAGCTGATTCCAGAGCCTGGAGAACTGAAAAGGCTCGGTCACCCCAGAGTACTGTAGTACTGGTCCCCCCAGAGCTTCTGCTTTGACCTGGAAACTTCTGGAGTACTGTAGTACTGTAATACTGGAGTAATGGAGTACTGGAGTACTGGAGTACTGGAGTACTGGAGTACTGTAGTACTGTAATACTGGAGTACTGTAGTACTGGAGTACTGGAGTACTGTAGTACTGTAGTACTGTAGTACCCAGTGCTTCTGCTTTGACCGGGAAACTTCCAGCAAACGTTGGTTGGAGGATCTCAGAGCTCTACCAGGCTCACGCACCGTTAAAATCTCTGATAGATAAGGAGGGCAAGGTCGTTAAGAGCTTTAAAAACAAACATTAAAAGTTTAAAATCAACTCTAAAACGAAGAGGCAGCCAGTGAAGGGAATAGAGGACCGGGGTGATGTGCTCTCGTCTGGGTGTGTTTGTTACGGGGTGATGTGCTCTGTTCTGGGTGTGTTTGTTACGGGGTGATGTGCTCTCGTCTGGGTGTGTTTGTTACGGGGTGATCTGCTCTGGTCTGGGTGTGTTTGTTACGGGGTGATCTGCTCTGGTCTGGGTGTGTTTGTTACGGGGTGATGTGCTCTGGTCTGGGTGTGTTTGTTACGGGGTGATGTGCTCACGTCTGGGTGTGTTTGTTACGGGGTGGTCTGGTCTGGGTGTGTTCGTTACGGGGTGATGTGCTCTCGTCTGGGTGTGTTCGTTACGGGGTGATGTGCTCTCGTCTGGGTGTGTTTGTTACGGGGTGATGTGCTCTCGTCTGGGTGTGTTCGTTACGGGGTGATGTGCTCTCGTCTGGGTGTGATTGTTACGGGGTGATATGCTCTCGTCTGGGTGTGTTCGTTAAAAGACGGGCAGCAGCATTTTGTACCAGCTGAAGACGCTAAAAGAGGATTGGGCGATGCCGACATAATTGCATTACAGTAATCCAATCTGGAGCTGACTAGAGCGTGGACAGCTCTCTCCATATCGTGACGGCTCAAAAATGTTTTGACTTTGGCTAAAAGACGCAACTGATAAAAACTTGCCTTCACAACATTGTCCACTTGTCGGTCAAATGTTAAAAAGCTATCAAAAATAACTCCCAGGTTTCTGACTTTGGGACTGAAAGATCCGGTCAAAGCGCCAAAGTCGGCCGTCACGGCGTCTCCAAACAAAATGCACTCCGTTTTGTCCTCATTTAAATGTAAAAAATTGCGTGCCAACCACTGCTTGATGTCAGCAAAGCATTCCAGCAGGAGCTTTGTGCACTAGTGACTTTAGGCTTCAGTGGCAGATAGATCTGTAGATCATCTGCATAACAATGAAATGATAAGTTATGTCTGGCTATAATGGACCCAAATGGCAACATATATAATGAAAAAAGAAGTGGGCCTAGAATAGAACCTTGCGGGACGCCGCAATGTGCATCCCAGAGGGAAGCACTGGAGGAGCAGGAATCACCAAGCATAACAGGAATGATGATTTGTCATTTAGAAGGAACAAAGTGAAGGTTGAATATAATTATAGGTAGTGTAAACCCTATCACAATAAAGGTGAAAAGTGTTCAAATAATTCTAGATAAGGTCATTTAAGGCAGATATTGGTTTGAAGGTGTTTTATATATATATATATATATATATATATATATATATATATATATATATATATATATATATATATATATATATATATATATTTCAAAATGAAAATGGTGAACTATGAACGTGAACTGTTCATTTTTAAACTATGTGAACTGAACTTTGAACTAGTTCATGAGAAGTATGAACCTGCACAACATTGGTGGCCACCCCTGTGAGGTGCCACTCCCCCCTGGCCAATGGGAGTGAGGTGCCACTCACCCCCTGGCCAATGGGAATGAGCCCCCACTCACCCCTGGCCAATGGGAGTGAGGTGCCACTCACCCCCTGGCCAATGGGAATGAGCCCCCACTCACCCCTGGCCAATGGGAGTGAGGTGCCACTCACCCCTGGCCAATGGGAGTGAGGTGCCACTCACCCCTGACCAATGGGAGTGAGCTGCCACTCACCCCTGGCCAATGGGAGTGAGGTGCCACTCACCCCTGGCCAATGGGAGTGAGGTGCCAGTCACCCCTGGCCAGTGAGAGTGAGGTACCACTCACCCCTGACCAATGGGAGTGAGCTGCCACTCACCCCTGGCCAATGGGAGTGAGGTGCCACTCACCCCTGGCCAGTGGGAGTGAGCCCCCACTCACCCCTGGCCAATGGGAGTGAGGTGCCACTCACCCCTGGCCAATGGGAGTGAGGTGCCACTCACCCCTGGCCAATGGGAGTGAGGTGCCACTCACCCCTGGCCAATGGGAGTGAGGTGCCACTCACCCCTGACCAATGGGAGTGAGCCCCCACTCACCCCTGGCCAATGGGAGTGAGCCCCCACTCACCCCTGGCCAATGGGAGTGAGGTGCCACTCACCCCTGGCCAATGGGAGTGAGCCCCCACTCACCCCTGGCCAATGGGGGTGAGGTGCCACTCACCCCTGACCAATGGGAGTGAGGTGACACTCACCCCTGACCAATGAGCCCCCACTCACCCCTGGCCAATGGGAGTGAGGTGCCACTCACCCCTGGCCAATGGGGGTGAGGTGCCACTCACCCCTGGCCAATGGGGGTGAGGTGCCACTCACCCCTGACCGATGGGGGTGAGGTGCCACTCACCCCTGGCCAATGGGAGTGAGGTGCCACTCACCCCTGGCCAATGTGAGTGAGCCCCCACTCACCCCTGGCCAATGGGGGTGAGGTGACACTCACCCCTGACCAATGGGGGTGAGGTGCCACTCACCCCTGACCAATGAGCCCCCACTCACCCCTGGCCAATGGGAGTGAGGTGCCACTCACCCCTGGCCAATGGGAGTGAGGTGCCACTCACCCCTGGCCAATGGGAGTGAGGTGCCACTCACCCCTGACCAATGGGGGTGAGGTGCCACTCACCCCTGGCCAATGGGAGTGAGGTGCCACTCACCCCTGGCCAATGTGAGTGAGCCCCCACTCACCCCTGGCCAATGGGGGTGAGGTGACACTCACCCCTGACCAATGGGGGTGAGGTGCCACTCACCCCTGACCAATGAGCCCCCACTCACCCCTGGCCAATGGGAGTGAGGTGCCACTCACCCCTGGCCAATGGGGGTGAGGTGCCACTCACCCCTGACCAATGAGCCCCCACTCACCCCTGGCCAATGTGAGTGAGCCCCCACTCACCCCTGGCCAATGGGGGTGAGGTGACACTCACCCCTGGCCAATGGGGGTGAGGTGCCACTCACCCCTGACCAATGGGGGTGAGGTGCCACTCACCCCTGACCAATGAGCCCCCACTCACCCCTGACCAATGGGGGTGAGGTGCCACTCACCCCTGGCCAATGGGAGTGAGGTGCCACTCACCCCTGACCAATGAGCCCCCACTCACCCCTAACCAATGGGGGTGAGGTGCCACTCACCCCTGGCCAATGGGAGTGAGCCCCCACTCACCCCTGGCCAATGGGGGTGAGGTGCCACTCACCCCTGGCCAATGGGAGTGAGGTGCCACTCACCCCTGGCCAATGGGAGTGAGGTGCCACTCACCCCTGACCAGTGGGAGTGAGGTGCCACTCACCCCTGACCAATGGGAGTGAGGTGACACTCACCCCTGACCAATGGGGGTGAGGTGCCACTCACCCCTGACCAATGAGCCCCCACTCACCCCTGGCCAATGGGGGTGAGGTGCCACTCACCCCTGGCCAATGGGAGTGAGGTGCCACTCACCCCTGGCCAATGGGAGTGAGGTGCCACTCACCCCTGGCCAATGGGAGTGAGCCCCCACTCACCCCTGGCCAATGGGGGTGAGGTGCCACTCACCCCTGGCCAATGGGAGTGAGCCCCCACTCACCCCTGGCCAATGGGAGTGAGGTGACACTCACCCCTGGCCAATGGGAGTGAGGTGACACTCACCCCTGGCCAATGAGGTGCCACTCACCCCTGGCCAATGGGAGTGAGGTGACACTCACCCCTGGCCAATGAGGTGCCACTCACCCCTGGCCAGTGGGAGTGAGCTGCCACTCACCCCTGGCCAATGGGAGTGAGCCCCCACTCACCCCTGGCCAATGGGAGTGAGCCCCCACTCACCCCTGACCAATGGGAGTGAGGTGCCACTCACCCCTGGCCAATGGGAGTGAGGTGCCACTCACCCCTGGCCAATAAGGTGCCACTCAACCCTGGCCAATGAGGTGCCACTCACCCCTGACCAATGGGAGTGAGCCCCCACTCACCCCTGGCCAATGGGAGTGAGGTGCCACTCACCCCTGACCAGTGGGAGTGAGCTCCCACTCATTCCTGGCCAATGGGAGTGAGCCCCCACTCACCCCTGGCCAATGGGAGTGAGCCCCCACTCACCCCTGGCCAATGGGAGTGAGGTGCCACTCACCCCTGACCAATGGGAGTGAGCCCCCACTCACCCCTGGCCAATGGGAGTGAGGTGCCACTCACCCCTGGCCAATAAGGTGCCACTCAACCCTGGCCAATGAGGTGCCACTCACCCCTGGCCAATGGGAGTGAGGTGCCACTCACCCCTGGCCAATGGGAGTGAGCCCCCACTCACCCCTGGCCAATGGGAGTGAGCCCCCACTCATTCCTGGCCAATGGGAGTGAGGTGCCACTCACCCCTGGCCAATGGGAGTGAGCCCCCACTCACCCCTGGCCAATGGGAGTGAGGTGCCACTCACCCCTGACCAATGGGAGTGAGGTGCCACTCACCCCTGACCAATGGGAGTGAGCCCCCACTCACCCCTGGCCAATGGGAGTGAGGTGCCACTCACCCCTGGCCAATGGGAGTGAGGTGCCACTCACCCCTGGCCAATGGGAGTGAGCCCCCACTCACCCCTGGCCAATGGGAGTGAGGTGCCACTCACCCCTGGCCAATGGGAGTGAGCTGCCACTCACCCCTGGCCAATGGCAGTGAGGTGCCACTCACCCCTGGCCAATGGGAGTGAGGTGTCACTCACCCCTGACCAATGGGAGTGAGGTGCCACTCACCCCTGGCCAATGGGAGTGAGGTGCCACTCACCCCTGGCCAATGAGGTGCCACTCACCCCTGGCCAATGGGAGTGAGGTGCCACTCACCCCTGGCCAATGGGAGTGAGCCCCCACTCACCCCTGGCCAATGGGAGTGAGCTGCCACTCACCCCTGGCCAATGGGAGTGAGGTGCCACTCACCCCTGGCCAATAGGAGTGAGGTGCCACTCACCCCTGACCAATGGGAGTGAGCCCCCACTCACCCCTGGCCAATGAGGTGCCACTCACCCCTGGCCAATAGGAGTGAGGTGTCACTCACCCCTGGCCAATGGGAGTGAGGTGCCACTCACCCCTGGCCAATGGGAGTGAGCCCCCACTCACCCCTGGCCAATGGGAGTGAGCTGCCACTCACCCCTGGCCAATGGGAGTGAGGTGCCACTCACCCCTGGCCAATAGGAGTGAGGTGCCACTCACCCCTGGCCAATGGGAGTGAGGTGCCACTCACCCCTGGCCAATAGGAGTGAGCTGCCACTCACCCCTGGCCAATGGGAGTGAGGTGCCACTCACCCCTGGCCAATGGGAGTGAGGTGCCACTCACCCCTGGCCAATAGGAGTGAGGTGCCACTCACCCCTGGCCAATAGGAGTGAGGTGCCACTCACCCCTGGCCAATAGGAGTGAGGTGCCACTCACCCCTGACCAATGGGAGTGAGCCCCCACTCACCCCTGGCCAATGGGAGTGAGGTGCCACTCACCCCTGGCCAATGGGAGTGAGCTGCCACTCACCCCTGGCCAATGGCAGTGAGGTGCCACTCACCCCTGGCCAATGGGAGTGAGCCCCCACTCACCCCTGGCCAGTGGGAGTGAGCCCCCACTCACCCCTGGCCAATGGGAGTGAGCCCCCACTCCCCCTGACAAATAAGGTCCCACTCAACCCTGGCCAATGAGGTGCCACTCAACCCTGACCAATGGGAGTGAGGTGCCACTCACCCGTGGCCAATGGGAGTGAGGTGCCACTCACCCCTGGCCAATGGGAGTGAGGTGCCACTCACCCCTGACCAATGGGAGTGAGGTGCCACTCACCCCTGGCCAATGGGAGTGAGGTGCCACTCACCCCCTGGCCAATGGGAGTGAGGTGCCACTCACCCCTGACCAATGGGAGTGAGGTGCCACTCACCCCTGGCCAATGAGGTGCCACTCACCCCTGGCCAATGGGAGTGAGCCCCCACTCACCCCTGGCCAATGAGGTGCCACTCACCCCTGGCCAATAGGAGTGAGGTGTCACTCACCCCTGGCCAATAGGAGTGAGGTGCCACTCACCCCTGACCAATGGGAGTGAGCCCCCACTCACCCCTGGCCAATAGGAGTGAGGTGCCACTCACCCCTGGCCAATAGGAGTGAGGTGCCACTCACCCCTGACCAATGGGAGTGAGCCCCCACTCACCCCTGACCAATGGGAGTGAGGTGCCACTCACCCCTGGCCAATGGGAGTGAGGTGCCACTCACCCCTGGCCAATGGGAGTGAGCTGCCACTCACCCCTGGCCAATGGCAGTGAGGTGCCACTCACCCCTGGCCAATGGGAGTGAGGTGCCACTCACCCCTGGTCAATGGGAGTGAGGTGCCACTCACCCCTGGTCAATGGGAGTGAGGTGCCACTCACCCCTGGCCAATGAGGTGCAACTCACCCCTGGCCAATGGGAGTGAGGTGCCACTCACCCCTGGCCAATGGGAGTGAGGTGCCACTCACCCCTGGCCAATGGGAGTGAGGTGCCACTCACCCCTGACCAATGGGAGTGAGGTGCCACTCACCCCTGGCCAATGGGAGTGAGGTGCCACTCACCCCTGGCCAATGGGAGTGAGGTGCCACTCACCCCTGGCCAATAGGAGTGAGGTGCCACTCACCCCTGGCCAATGGGAGTGAGGTGCCACTCACCCCTGGCCAACGGGAGTGAGGTGCCACTCACCCCTGGCCAGTGGGAGTGAGGTGCCACTCACCCCTGGCCAACGGGAGTGAGGTGCCACTCACCCCTGACCAATGGGAGTGAGGTGCCACTCACCCCTGGCCAATGAGGTGCCACTCACCCCTGGCCAATGGGAGTGAGGTGCCACTCACCCCTGGCCAATGGGAGTGAGCCCCCACTCACCCCTGGCCAATGGGAGTGAGGTGCCACTCACCCCTGGCCAATGGGAGTGAGGTGCCACTCACCCCTGACCAATGGGAGTGAGGTGCCACTCACCCCTGGCCAGTGGGAGTGAGGTGCCACTCACCCCTGGCCAATGGGAGTGAGGTGCCACTCACCCCTGGCCAATGGGAGTGAGGTGCCACTCACCCCTGGCCAATGGGAGTGAGGTGCCACTCACCCCTGGCCAATAGGAGTGAGGTGCCACTCACCCCTGGCCAATGGGAGTGAGGTGCCACTCACCCCTGGCCAATGGGAGTGAGCCCCCACTCACCCCTGGCCAGTGGGAGTGAGGTGCCACTCACCCCTGGCCAATGGGAGTGAGGTATCACTCACCCCTGACCAATGAGGTGCCACTCACCCCTGGCCAATGGGAGTGAGGTGCCACTCACCCCTGACCAATGGGAGTGAGGTGCCACTCACCCCTGGCTAATGGGAGTGAGGTGCCACTCACCCCTGACCAATGGGAGTGAGGTATCACTCACCCCTGGCTAATGGGAGTGAGGTATCACTCACCCCTGGCTAATGGGAGTGAGGTGCCACTCACCCCTGACCAATGGGAGTGAGCCCCCACTCACCCCTGGCCAATGGGAGTGAGGTGCCACTCACCCCTGACCAATGGGATTGAGCCCCCACTCACCCCTGGCCAATGGGAGTGAGGTGCCACTCACCCCTGGCCAATGGGAGTGAGGTGCCACTCAACCCTGGCCAATGAGGTGCCACTCACCCCTGGCCAATGGGAGTGAGGGGCCACTCACCCCTGACCAATGGGAGTGAGGTGCCACTCACCTCTGGCCAATGGGAGTGAGGTGCCACTCACCCCTGGCCAAAGGGAGTGAGGTATCACTCACCCCTGGCCAATGGGAGTGACACCTGTTTCTTTTAACATTGTTTCCTACCAAAGAATTTATTCCCCGTTTAAATTGTTGCTGCAGCTTTTCTTAACTCTGATGATAAAATCAAAATAAGCCATTTTTTGTCGGATGATTCAAAACCTTAAAAGAAGCTTTTACGGACTGGAGTTTCTAATGTTTGCCATGAAACTATCACTTTTAACATCAGATGTATAAACGTGTATCTAGGCCTCATTTGTCAAGTTCTTTTTTTCATTACATGTAAATTAGTTCAATAAACATTAGTGCTTTGTAAGTGTTTCCATAAATGATGTTTTTTTTAAATTCTACAAGGTGGACTATAAGACACTATAAGACAGTTGGTAACACTTTACAATAAGGGTCCCTTAATTAACGTTAGTTAATGCATTATTAAGCATTAGTTAACAGTTTAATAATAGGGCATATGAGGCAGTTAAGCATTAATAATGTGTTACCTAAGGGATAAATGTGTTACACTTTACAATAAGGGTCCAGAATAGTATTTACTAATGGTTAATTATGGTTAAGTAATGCTTATGAGGCAGTTAAGCATTAATAATGTGTTACCTAAGGGATAAATGTGTTACACTTTACAATAAGGGTCCAGCAAGCCTTTACTAATGGTTAAGTAATGGTTATGAGCCACTCCTATACATTTATTAAGGTTTATGTCAGGTTACCGTTCATAAGGTCAGGTAAGCTACCTGATAACATACACAGCACCATTAGGAAATGATTACTTAAGACTCTAAATAGTTGTTTAATAATGCCCATCCAGTAAACATGTACACCATTAGTGAATGATTAGTAGATGTATTAGGTAGCTGTTACTTAATGCATATTCACTCCAAATAAACACCATTAGTAAATGATTACTAGGGACATTATTAACGCTTTACTTATGTATTAAGTAATGTATTACTTAATACTAAGTAATGCTACATAAGGATAAATAATTACATCATGTAACGTTTATGAATGCTTACTAATGTATTAATTAACTCTGAGCAGTAGGCATTAATTAACTGTTTATTAATGCATTAACTAATATGCTAATTAATGTTAAGTAATACATAATAATGGTTATTTAACTATTATTACACTGTTAATTAATGCTTAATAATGCATTAACTAACTGTTTATTAATGCATTAACTAATATGCTAATTAATGTTAAGTAATACATAATAATGGTTATTTAACTATTATTACACTGTTAATTAATGCTTAATAATGCATTAACTAACTGTTTATTAATGCATTAACTAATATGCTAATTAATGTTAAGTAATACATAATAATGGTTATTTAACTATTATTAAACTGTTAATTAATGCTTAATAATGCATTAACTAACGTTAATTAAGGGACCCTTATTGTAAAGTGTTACCAGACAGTTATATTATATATTATATATTATAAAGATGAGAGGCCTGTAATTTCGATCTCAGTAACTTCAACTATGAGAGACAGAATGGAGGGAAAGAATCCAGGAAATCACTTTGTAGGATTTTTACTGAATTAATTGGTAAAATAAGTATTAGGTTTTTTGATTTCTGTCTTTTCCAGACCTGTAACTTCTTCTTTAAGAGGCTCGTCTGTCTCCACTCGTTACCGGAATTAACAGACCAGTTTTAACTGGTTATTACAGAATGGATGTTCTGCTTTCTTTCTGTTGTTTTATATTAATTTATACCATTTTAAGTTAAGCAGGATGGGGTTCTGTTTAAGAAAGATACTTATTTATTCAGTTCTTTTGGTTATTTTGTATTAAAGTGAATTGCTGGATAATAATTTGTTTTCCATGTCTGAAAAAATATGTTTTAATTCAATTCAGGTTCGAGTCAAATAGTTAAAAAAATGGTTTAACTCACAAAAAAAGGGTTAGTTTGTACAGTAACGAGGTAGATGTACTTCGTTACACTACTTAAGTCGTTTTTTTGAGGATTTGTACTTTACTTGCGTTTTTATTTTTACTTTTACTTCACTACATTTAAAAGTTCAAAAATATATTTTACTTTGTTACTTTGACATTTGCCACCTCGTTACTGGTTACAAATTATAATAATCAAAGAATTATATTTTGCAAGAAAGTGAAATGAAAGTGAAATTAAATAAAAAAAACAAGGGAAGGATCATTTTTGTTTGTGTTGCTTCTTTTAATGCGTACTATAAAATACTTGTACTTCTACTTTTGATACTTAAGTATATTTAATGTGAGCTACTTTAAGACTTTTACTCAAGTCTTTTTCAGTTATGGTATTTCTACGTTTACTTACTTTTTTCAAGTACTTTATACTCCTCTGAAAATAATCACCACACCAGGAAAGGGTGAAGGCCGATGAGGTGTCCCGTGTTTAGTTTACTTTAGTTTACACATTGTATCTGTAGGAATTTTTCTTTCTTCTTTCTTTACTTTTCTGACTAAATGAGGGCTTCTTTCCCCTAAACGTGCCCCAAAAGTCACCAAATGTTTCACCAAGCCAGACCTGGTGATAAATTTGATATCTAATGGTTTGCATTAATGGGCGTGGCCTAACGGCTCAACAGCGCCCCCTAGAAAACTTTGTGCCTCAAGCCCCACAATACGGTTTGACGTACATGAACGAAAATCGGTACACACCTGTATCATGGCCCAACTTAGTTAATACAGCCCGAACCGTAACGTGCACCCAGGTGTGTTATACATCAAAATATGCGTCTCCATCCTGTGACTACACGCATTACTTTTCTCAGTCAAAAGCGTTACCGTGGCGACGCTAGACGCCAAAAAGCGCGCCCACCCTTCATCTGATTGGTCCATATTTGATAGTTCCTACTTTCTGCAATAACTTTTGAATGGTTTGATATAAAGAGTCATGGTGGTGTCATCGGACTTAGTTTTGAGTCCTTGACCATAATTAGAGAAAATTGCACGCGCGAGGGGCCGTTCATCGCTGCTTGCAGCTTTAATTATTATTATTATTTGTAGACCCAGACCCAGACCCAGAACCCGGGACCAGAAGATCTGGACCAGAAGTCTCTGCAGCTCCCGGCAGGTCCCGCGCTTGCTCGTCTCCGCCACCAGATGGCGTGTGAGCCCCACGGTGGCGGCGGCTGCTGTTAATGCTGCTGCTGTTAATGCTGCTGCTGCTGCCGGCAGGCCTGCAGAGGAGAGGGCTGAGGCCTCCTCTCCATCCTCTTCATCCTCTCCATCCTCTTCCTCCTCTTCATCCTCTCCATAATGCTCCCAGACACCTCTCCGCCGTGCAGACGCACGTGCACACACACGTGCACACGCACGTGCACACGCACGTGCACACGCACGTGCACACGCACGTGCACAAGCGTCACCAGCTCGTGTTTTGATGTTTGAAATTACAAACCTTTCCTTCTTTATTTTTTTATGAAGTCAGGAACAATGGATTAGCGTCGGCGTCGTCAGAGTCAGGTACAGTTGCAACGACACCGGGTGAAAGAGCAGCGGAGTGTGTTTAAAAATAAACCCTATGCTATGTCAAATTAAATATATATTCTTCACATCCAGGTTCTCTCTGGCGCCGTTCAGGAAACACTTCAATTAAACTGACAGATTTCAAAACAGGTCCGGGGTAATAGAAGTGTCAAAGTGGAGCATCGAACACATTATTTATCTCCCCCGTGATCCGGTAATTGTTCCGACTGCAGTTTCCGTCGCGCCAGCGTCGTATGAAACCGCTGGAGTCTGATTATCCGCGGTAACGGCAGCCGCAGACTTTGAAGATCGTCATTCTTCTTCCTGCTCCGGGGCCTGAAGCTCCGACCGCAGAGAGGCCTTTTATTATGATGTCAGCACTTTGTTTAAACAGCATTAGATCCTGCAGGAGACGGTGGGAGCATCGATGGAGTAACAGAGCAGTAACAGCAATAACAGCAGTAACAGTAACAGATCAGCATTTTACTGCACAGGTTAGAGCATGTTGTTGGGATTAAAGGGACAGCTCTACGTTGGTTTAAATCATATCTATCTGACAGGTTCCAGTTTGTTCATGTACATGAGGTTTCTTCAGAACAGTCAAGGGTCTGTTATGGTGTTCCGCAGGGTTCAGTGCTAGGGCCAATCTTGTTCAGTTTATACATGCAGCCGTTGGGAAGTATAATCCAGAATCACGGCATACACTTTCATTGTTATGCTGATGATACGCAGCTCTACTTGTCTATGAAGCCGGATGAAACAGAACCGTTAGTTAAACTTCAGGCATGTCTTAGGGACATCAAGGACTGGATGTCCAGAAATTTCCTGCTTCTAAATTCAGATAAAACAGAGGTTATCATTCTTGGTCCAGAGCATCTTAGGAAGGGATTAGATGGTGTTGCGATGGCTTCCAGTGCAACTGTGAGAAACCTTGGTGTTGTTTTCCATCAGGATTTGTCGTTTAAACCATATGTTAATCAGGTCTGTAAAATAGCATTTTTCCATCTCCGTAATATTGCAAAAATTAGGAAAATCCTCTCGCAGAGTGATGCAGAAAAACTAGTTCATGCGTTTGTATCTTCTAGACTGGATTACTGTAATGTGTTGTTAGCAGGATGTCCAAGTAATTTGCTGAATAGGCTCCAGCTGATCCAAAATGCAGCAGCACGAGTACTGACAGGAATTAGCAGGAGAGACCACGTCTCTCCAGTGTTAGCGTCGCTCCATTGGTTACCCGTAAAATTCAGAATCCAATTTAAAATCTTATTACTTATAAAGCCCAAAACAGCTTAGCTCCGCATTTTTTTGCAAGACCTGATAGTGCCTTATGTTCCTGGCAGAGCTCTCCGCTCCCAGGGTGCAGGTTTACTCGTAGTTCCTAGAGTATCTAAATGTAGATTTGGAGGGCGGGCGTTCTGCTATCAGGCACCATTACTATGGAACAAACTTCCAATCTGGGTTAAGGATGCTGACACCACCTCCACCTTTAAAACTAAACTTAAAACCTTTCTGTTTAGTAAAGCCTATAGTTAGTGTTTAGTAAACCTCTAGCTGGTGTTGGTAAATCTCTAGGTAGTGTAAACTCTAGTGTGTTAGAGTCAGTAGTCATAGTTGCAGCTATAGAACAAGACTATAATAGTTAGTCTCAAATATAGCTTGGTGGTAGATATGCTGCTATAGGCCTATGCTGCAGGGGGCACCGACATGACCCACTGGGCGGTGCCTCTCACCCTTCTTCTCCTCTCCTCTTCCCTTCCTCTCTTCTCCATTTACATTTTTATTTATTATAAATATCTCATATCTATCAATTCAATTCAATTCAATTTTATTTATATAGCGTCTAATACAACAGAGTTGTCTCTAGACGCTTTCCAGAGACCCATACCCAGAACATGACCCCCGAGCAGTTATTACATAAACAATGGCAGGTAAAAACTCCCCTAGTGGGAGAAAAACCTTAAGCCAAACAGTGACAGAGCTCCCGAAGCTCCGGCCCAATCAGCAAGTCCCAGGTTGGGGTGCAGGGTCGGGGAAAGACTTGTGCTCCGTAATGCAAGCTACAAGCCACCCACGACCACCTGTAGGTTCCGGTGTCCGGCAAAGGATGCTGCAACATGGACAAAAGAGAGAAAAGGGAGGAGCGGGGGCCAGCACAAGAAACTACAGGAGCGACTCTGACACACTAAAGTTTACACTACCTAGAGATTTACCAACACCAGCTAGAGGTTTACTAAACACTAACTATAGGCTTTACTAAACAGAAGTTTAGTTTAAAGGTGGAGGTGGTGTCAGCCTCCTTAACCCAGATTGGAAGTTGGTTCCATAGTAATGGTGCCTGATAGCAGAACGCCCGCCCTCCAAATCTACATTTAGATACTCTAGGAACTACGAGTAAACCTGCACTCTGAGAACGGAGAGCTCTGCCAGGAACATAAGGCACTATCAGGTCTTGCAAATAATGCAGAGCTAAGCCGTTTTGGGCTTTATATGCAAGTAATAAAATTTTAAATTGGATTCTGAATTTTACGGGTAACCAATGGAGCGACGCTAACACTGGAGAGACGTGGTCTCTCCTGCTAATTCCTGTCAGTACTCGTGCTGCTGCATTTTGGATCAGCTGGAGCCTATTCAGCAAATTACTTGGACATCCTGCTAACAACACATTACAGTAATCCAGTCTAGAAGATACAAACGCATGAACTAGTTTTTCTGCATCACTCTGCGAGAGGATTTTCCTAATCTTTGCAATATTACGGAGATGGAAAAAGGCTATTTTACAAACCTGATTAACATATGGTTTAAACGGCAAATCCTGATCGAAAATAACACCAAGGTTTCTCACAGTTGCACTGGAAGCCATCGCAACACCATCTAGTCCCTTCCTAAGATGCTCTGGACCAAGAATGATAACCTGAGTGATAATATCTATCATTTTTGTCCATCGTTCCTGTAGTTTCTTGTGCCGGCCCCCCTTTTTTCTCTTTTCTTTTGTGCATGTTTGCAGGCCGGAGCCTCGGGAGCTGCGTTCTGGCCTGCGGTCCCCACCCCTGATCATCCCGTTGCTGCTTCCACCTGCCTGCTGTGCTGCTGACGTCCCCGACTCCCCCAGTCTGACCTTCAGCAGGGTTGAATTGAATTGAATTGCACCTGAACCTCCAACTGCCTCCACCTCCTCCTCCTCTACCTGCCTTCACCTGCCTGCACCTGAACCTCCTCCACCTCCACCTGAACCTCCTCCTCCACCTCCACCTCCTCCACCTCCACCTCCACCTCCACCTCCACCTCCACCTCCACCTCCACCTCCACCTCCTCTCTGTAATTCATGCAGAAGGAAACGAGCAGCTTCTTATTAATGCAGATTTCTTGATGCTAAGCAGCGCTAGCAGCGCTACCTCCGGTGCAGGACGGCAGCCGAGCCTTTGATCATTCTCTCTGACATCATCTAACTACGGAGAAGAAAAGAACTTAGGAATTGTAAAGGCTCTTAATTGAAGTGAACATAAAAGAAGATACATGGTGTTAATTGGTATATGCTAAGAATAATCCAGACCTGGGAGACCGCTGTCCCTTACCCACCCCCCCGCCCAAGTGTCAGGATTTACATCTTTAATTCAAGATTTCCACACATTAATTACCTCGCAGGCAGTGAAATGTGGATCACTTCATTTTAAAGTATAATAAACATCCAAACAGCCCCGCCCTCGTCCCCCCTGAGCTGAGTTTCTGAGCTAAAGCTGCGGTTTCCCTTCCTTAAGGAGGATGTGGAGAAAATAGGAGTTACTGAACCTGAACCTTCATTTAGTGAGAGCTGAACTGAAGCACCGCGTGTTGGACAACGACCGGTTAGTCTGTTAACGTCCAGTTAGGCTGTGATGAGGCATTGTGACACCGTGGCTGACGTGAAACTCCAGCTTCCTCCCAACTGCAGGGCCCACACCTTGGAAGTAGCTTCAACAAACATTGAATAACTAGAACACCCTATGGGGTAATTTACAACTAAATGATATTCATGCCAAATGCCCAATAACGGTATTTGGCCACAGATCACATCTGACTGTAAATACCCATTAATTGTTTTTGTCTCTCACTTGGCTTGTTTATTCCTGCCTTTTGTACTTTGAACTTACTGTATAAAAGTCATGATTCCAACCACTCTGGGTCAGCACACCAACCCAGACACGCTCTGTAGGTCTGCTCACCGCCGGCTACTGAATAAAACTCTCTACACCACAGACTAAAACTCTCTACACCACAGACTAAAACTCTCTACACCACAGACTAAAACTCTCTACACCACAGACTAAAACTCTCTACACCACAGACTAAAACTCTCTACACCACAGACTAAAACTAAATACACCACAGACTAAAACTCTCTACACCACAGACTAAAACTCTCTACACCACAGACTAAAACTCTCTACACCACAGACTAAAACTCTCTACACCACAGACTAAAACTCTCTACACCACAGACTAAAACTAAATACACCACAGACTAAAACTAAATACACCACAGACTAAAACTCTCTACACCACAGCGACTTCTCAACTGGATTGATATTATTCTTCAACAGATGTTAACTTCCAGTTAATCTTGAATAAAGAATAAAGAACAGAATAAAATGTGTTTGTGTTTTAATATTGTTATTATATTTATAGAGAGCAAAACTACCGGAGTCAAATTCCTTGTTCCAATGTTCGAACCTGGCCAATAAAGCGGATTCTGATTCTGATTCTGAGGAGAATTCAGCTTCGTTCACATTGCAGGACGCAATGTGTTTCCTCTCAACATGATGAATGACACACACGCACGCACGCACGCACGCACGCACGCACGCACGCACGCACGCACGCACGCACGCACGCACGCACGCACGCACGCACGCACGCACGCACGCACGCACGCACGCACGCACGCACGCACGCACGCACGCACGCACGCACGCACGCACACACACACACACACACACACACACACACACACACACACACCTGATGGGTTTATTTCTCTTGCAGGAATCAGAATAACGGCTGAACGTCAGCGTTGTTAATATTATTCTGTTTATTGAGCAACAACCAGTATTTATGTAAACACAGTTCAAATGAACGCGGCTCCAACACCTTAACATACTTCTTTTTTTGAAGTTGTTTTTGTTTTGGGGATTCATTTTAATTTTTTTAGCTCAAAGTGCACGATACGGTGTTAAAACTGAATTGATATGGAAACCTGCAGGGACAAATTAATTAAAATAGCTAGTCTAATTAGCATTCCGCTGTGACCTAAAAGTTGAATATTATTAGCGCTGCCGTCGTCTGCTGCGATGAAAAGAGCTAACATGACAGTGGAGTAGGAATTCAAAGAGCTGCAGATAATGTACACACAGATCAAAAGAACCGACGGTGGGGAGAAAATAACACCAGCAACTTTTACATTTCCTCACCAGGGGAAGAGCTGCCCACATTCCCCCAGGACACGCCCAGCAGCCAATCAGCTGCTCACGTTCCCCCCAGGACACGCCCAGCAGCCAATCAGCTGCTCACGTTCCCCCAGGACACGCCCACGTTCCCCCAGGACACGCCCAGCAGCCAATCAGCTGCCCACGTTCCCCCAGGACACGCCCAGCAGCCAATCAGCTGTTCACCTTTTCACCTGGTTACCTGTTCTCCTGTTCACCTGGTTAACTTTTAATCTGGTTACCTGTTCACCTGGTTACCTGTTCACCTGGTTACCTGTTCTCCTGTTCACCTGGTTAACTTTTAATCTGGTTACCTGTTCACTTGTTCACCTGTTTAACTTTTAATCTGGAGGGGGGGGGTCGGTGTCAAATCGATACTTGGCCCTCCCCCCTCCCTGTTTTTATTGCATTAATCACATGCACTCAACACCAGGGGCGGGAGGGGGTCCCACATCACCCGCGTTCCCTCACCGGCCTGGGATAGGTGGGTTGGGTTACCCGGGCCTGGCGGGGCCCGCCGTGCAGCCTGGGGTGCCTTCTGGCGGTGCTGGACCCTGCCGGGGAGGGGGAAACGGTGCTGGACCCCCCCAGGGAGGGGGAAACGGTGCGTGATTGTGTGTCTGTGTCGGTGAGAATGCGGTATGGAAGGGTCCTGCCATGGAGGATTTGGGCCTCCATTGGCAGGACATCAAAACTTAATAATTTATGAATATTATATTATACAAAGATGGTTATTATTATTATTATTATTATTATTATTATTATTATTATTATTATTATTAGTATTATTATTATTATTATTAGTATTATTATTATGTATAGTATATTATATTATTATTAGTATAGGTATCGGATAGGTGAATGGATGAATGAATAGGATGCCTGGGTCTGGGGCCCTCCGTTGTCGGGCCTGCACGGGTGTCGCCCTGTTGGGGGGTTCCCTCTCTCCGGGCCCGTCTCCGGTCCCCCCCGCTGCCTCCGCGGCGGGGCGCCCCTCTGGTCTTGGAGGGCACCTTTCGTGGGGGACGGGTGCGCCTGCCCGCGTCGGCGGCCGGGGCGGCTCTGTCTCTCCGGGCAGGCTGGCCCCCTGCCGGGTGGGGGTCGTTGGCCTGAAGGGTGAGGGCCTCCTGGCCGCGTGTCCGGCCCGGACCGGGTGGCCGGGGATTGCCTGGGTCGCGGTCCGCCGCCGCGGGATCCCTGGCTGCTTCTTCCCGCGCCGTGGGGGCCCCGCCCGCGGGCCCCCTCGGCCGCCGCCGGGGGGGGGGGGGGCCTCGCAGGCGGTGGGTTGCCTCCCTCCTACTTCTCCCCTCTGTGGGGTTGCCGGTGGCCTGGGTTCCGGGCTCTTCCGTGTCGGCCTCTGGTCTCGCGGGTGGCGGGGTTGCTCCCCCCCCTCCCCCACTATAGATACACTTCAGGTGGAGCTTTGTTTGGTCTATTACACACACACACACACACACACACACACACACACACACACACACACACACACACATAGTCACTTAGTCACATGCATATACACACACACACACACACACACACACACACACACACACACATGATCATATACATACACACACACACACACACACACACATAGACATACACACTGGCTTGTTCACCTGCATGCTGGCTCTCTAGTTTTTGGGGTTAGGTAGCGGTAGCGATAGCTTAGCTCAGACTGCAATCAGATCTCAAGATTTAGGTCGATTGCTGTTCGTGTTTTGGTCGGCTCCGTGCCGGTTTCGTGCTTTGTTTGTGGTTTTTTGTTGCAGATTTCCAGTGCTTGACGTGTGTTTCCGTGTGTTCCTGCTTCCTGGATTGGCAGTGGATGTCGTCACCCCCCCCCCAAAAAAAAAAAAAAAAAACACTGGGTTTGTATGTGTATATTTATGTATGTGTACGCATATGTATGCGTATATATATTAAATATAGTAATAATGCACATATATATACTTTTGGTTTCTACCGTCATGGTATCAATCAATAATATGTGTGCAGACAAGGTAAAAAAAAAAAAAAAAAAACAACTTTTAATCTGGTTACCTGTTCACCTGTTCACCTGGTTACCTGTTCACCTGTTCTCCTGGTTACCTGTTCACATGTTCTCCTGGTTACCTGTTCACCTGTCCACCTGGTTACCTGTTCACATGTTCTCCTGGTTACCTGTTCACCTGTTCACCTGTTCACCTGTTCTCCTCCATTTATTTCAATAATTCCACTAGAATATGGTGTAAAAGTTAATTTATTTCAATAATTCAACTTAGAAGGTGAGAATAATATATTACATGGTCTTATTACATGCAAATCGAGATATGTTAAAACCTTTATTTGTTATAATTTTGGTGATTTAATTGTTTTTTTTTATTTCATAAAATATTCTAATTTTTTTAGATTTTAATTTGGGGTTTTCATAAACTGTGAGCCATAATCACCAAAATTATAACAAACAAAGGTTTGAAATATCTCACTTTGAATGTAGTGGGAAATAACATATTTGTTTCACCTTTAATTTAATTTACTACGAATGAAGTTTTGCGACATATTCAAATGTTCCGACCTTCACCAGCGTGTTATGACTAAAGTGTGTTATGACATCAATAAGTAAGAGTATATGTGTATAGTATATGTATAAGTGTCCGTATTGGTTCAATACGGAACTTTTAATTCCCAATTACGTAACAATTCCGTATTTCCAGGGACGGGTGGCGAGCCTACTAGCGGCCCACTAGCCTGATAGCACGCTAGCCTGCTAGCCCGCTAGCCTGCGTCCCTGCGGTGGGCCGGCCGCGCCGCCAGCAGCTGATGATTATTCATTAGCCTTCATTAGCGTGAGGCGCCGGCCGGCGCGGCTCATAACGAATCAGTGTTCTGCCGAGGCCGGGCCAATGAGACGAGCCCGGGCCAGCGAGGGTCAGGGAACAGCCGCTAATTAGGCCCAGCAGTCAGGAAGCATTTTCCTACGCACTTCACGTGAGCGTGCAGAGAGCCGCCGCTCCACCAGGAGAGACGCTGCAGGAGGAGGAGAGGAGGGAGAGAGAGACGCTGCAGGAGGAGGAGAGGAGGGAGAGATTCTCTGTTCAAAGGAGGGGAAGCCTTGGCCTCCCGTCCGAGCCGCGTGCGTGCTAACCTTCCTCCACAACCTCATCATTCAAACATGAACCTCGCCGTGTTTTGTTTGCCTTGTGCATCTCTTACACCACTGAATATTTGTCTTTTCCTTCACCTTCCCTCACTTCCCCCTCGTTTGAATCAAATATCTGTGTTTTCTGCCTCTGCAGAGTCTGACTTATTTATGTATGTTTGCATGTCGCCGGGCTGATAATAGCAGCAACATATTATCACTTACACACATAATTGTTTAATGGTTAACATGACAGAGCGAGCGCCTCCCAGGAATGCTGTTAGTGTTGTAGATGAGACGGAGGAATAACCGGATTAATGTAATTGGAAGATAATGATGCTGGAACAAAGACTGATTCATCAAACTGGCTGCCCCGGAGAGCCGTTAAAGAGGAACCATCACTAACCTACGTTAGAGGAACCATCACTAACCTACGTTAGAGGAACCATCACTAACCTACGTTAGAGGAACCATCACTAACCTACGTTAGAGGAACCATCACTAACCTACGTTAGAGGAACCATCACTAACCTACGTTAGAGGAACCATCACTAACCTACGTTAGAGGAACCATAACTACGTTAGAGGAACCATCACTAACCTACGTTAGAGGAACCATCACTAACCTACGTTAGAGGAACCATCACTAACCTACGTTAGAGGAACCATCACTAACCTACGTTAGAGGAACCATCACTACGTTAGAGGAACCATCACTAACCTACGTTAGAGGAACCATCACTAACCTACGTTAGAGGAACCATCACTACGTTAGAGGAACCATCACTAACCTACGTTAGAGGAACCATCACTAACCTACGTTAGAGGAACAATCACTAACCTACGTTAGAGGAACCATCACTAACCTACGTTAGAGGAACCATCACTAACCTACGTTAGAGGAACCATCACTAACCTACGTTAGAGGAACCATCACTAACCTACGTTAGAGGAACCATCACTAACCTACGTTAGAGGAACCATCACTAACCTACGTTAGAGGAACCATAACTACGTTAGAGGAACCATCACTACGTTAGAGGAACCATCACTACGTTAGAGGAACCATCACTAACCTACGTTAGAGGAACCATCACTAACCTACGTTAGAGGAACCATCACTAACCTACGTTAGAGGAACCATCACTAACCTAAGTTTTTGCGTGCGTTTTTCGTGCGTTTTTGCGTGCGTTTTTGCGTGCGTTTTTGCGTGCGTTTTTGCGTGTGTTTTTCGTGCGTTTTTGCGTGCGTTTTTGCGTGTGTTTTTCGTGCGTTTTTGCATGCGTTTTTGCGTGCGTTTTTGCGTGTGTTTAAAACGCACGAAAAAACGCACGCAAAAACGTACGAAAGTACGTCTTTGCGTGCGTTTTTTCGTGCGTTTTTTCGTGCGTTCGTGCGTTTATTCGTTTTTTGCGTGCGCTTTTTGCGGGCGTTCGTGCGTTTTTTCATGCGTTCGTGCATTTTTTCGTGCGTTTTTGCGTGCGTTCGTGCGTTTTTTCGTTTTTTTGCGTGCGTTTTTGCGTGCGTTCGTGCGTTTTTTCGTGCGTTTTTGCGTGCGTTTTTACGTGCGTTCGTGCGTTTTTTCGTGTGTTCGTGCGTTTTTTCGTGCGTTTTTCGTGCGTTTTTTTCGTGCGTTCGTGCGTTTTTTCGTGTGTTCGTGCGTTTTTTCGTGCGTTTTTCGTGCGTTTTTTCGTGCGTTCGTGCGTTTTTTCGTGCGTTCGTGCGTTTTTTCGTGCGTTTTTGCGTGCGTTTTTGCGTGCGTTTTTACGTGCGTTCGTGCGTTTTTTCGTTTTTTTGCGTGCGTTTTTGCGTGCGTTCGTGCGTTTTTTCGTGCGTTTTTGCGTGCGTTTTTACGTGCGTTCGTGCGTTTTTTCGTGTGTTCGTGCGTTTTTTCGTGCGTTTTTCGTGCGTTTTTTTCGTGCGTTCGTGCGTTTTTTCGTGTGTTCGTGCGTTTTTTTCGTGCGTTTTTCGTGCGTTTTTTCGTGCGTTCGTGCGTTTTTTCGTGCGTTCGTGCGTTTTTTCGTGCGTTTTTGCGTGCGTTTTTGCGTGCGTTTTTACGTGCGTTCGTGCGTTTTTTCGTGTGTTCGTGCGTTTTTTCGTGCGTTTTTGCGTGCGTTTTTTCGTGCGTTTTTTTCCTCTTTTTTCCTCTTTTTTCCTCTTTCCCCCTTTTTTTTTACCTTTTTCCTCATTTTTCCTCTTTTTTCCCTCTTTTTTCTTCTTTTTTCCCCTTTTTTCCCTCTTTTTTTCCTCTTTTTTCCCTCTTTCTTTCTACGTTAGAGGAACCATCACTAACCTACGTTAGAGGAACCATCACTAACCTACGTTAGAGGAACCATCACTAACCTACGTTAGAGGAACCATCACTAACCTACGTTAGAGGAACCATCACTAACCTACGTTAGAGGAACCATCACTACGTTAGAGGAACCATCACTAACCTACGTTAGAGGAACCATCACTAACCTACGTTAGAGGAACCATCACTAACCTACGTTAGAGGAACCATCACTAACCTACGTTAGAGGAACCATCACTACGTTAGAGGAACCATCACTAACCTACGTTAGAGGAACCATCACTAACCTACGTTAGAGGAACCATCACTAACCTACGTTAGAGGAACCATAACTAACCTACGTTAGAGGAACCATCACTAACCTACGTTAGAGGAACCATCACTAACCTACGTTAGAGGAACCATCACTAACCTACGTTAGAGGAACCATCACTAACCTACGTTAGAGGAACCATCACTAACCTACGTTAGAGGAACCATCACTAACCTACGTTAGAGGAACCATCACTAACCTACGTTAGAGGAACCATCACTAACCTACGTTAGAGGAACCATCACTAACCTACGTTAGAGGAACCATCACTAACCTACGTTAGAGGAACCATCACTAACCTACGTTAGAGGAACCATCACTACGTTAGAGGAACCATCACTACGTTAGAGGAACCATCACTAACCTACGTTAGAGGAACCATCACTAACCTACGTTAGAGGAACCATCACTAACCTACGTTAGAGGAACCATCACTAACCTACGTTAGAGGAACCATCACTACGTTAGAGGAACCATCACTAACCTACGTTAGAGGAACCATCACTAACCTACGTTAGAGGAACCATCACTAACCTACGTTAGAGGAACCATCACTAACCTACGTTAGAGGAACCATCACTACGTTAGAGGAACCATCACTAACCTACGTTAGAGGAACCATCACTAACCTACGTTAGAGGAACCATCACTAACCTACGTTAGAGGAACCATCACTAACCTACGTTAGAGGAACCATCACTACGTTAGAGGAACCATCACTAACCTACGTTAGAGGAACCATCACTAACCTACGTTAGAGGAACCATCACTACGTTAGAGGAACCATCACTAACCTACGTTAGAGGAACCATCACTAACCTACGTTAGAGGAACCATCACTAACCTACGTTAGAGGAACCATCACTACGTTAGAGGAACCATCACTAACCTACGTTAGAGGAACCATCACTAACCTACGTTAGAGGAACCATCACTACGTTAGAGGAACCATCACTAACCTACGTTAGAGGAACCATCACTAACCTACGTTAGAGGAACCATCACTACGTTAGAGGAACCATCACTAACCTACGTTAGAGGAACCATCACTAACCTACGTTAGAGGAACCATCACTAACCTACGTTAGAGGAACCATCACTAACCTACGTTAGAGGAACCATCACTACGTTAGAGGAACCATCACTAACCTACGTTAGAGGAACCATCACTAACCTACGTTAGAGGAACCATCACTAACCTACGTTAGAGGAACCATCACTAACCTACGTTAGAGGAACCATCACTAACCTACGTTAGAGGAACCATCACTAACCTACGTTAGAGGAACCATCACTAACCTACGTTAGAGGAACCATCACTACGTTAGAGGAACCATCACTAACCTACGTTAGAGGAACCATCACTAACCTACGTTAGAGGAACCATCACTAACCTACGTTAGAGGAACCATCACTAACCTACGTTAGAGGAACCATCACTAACCTACGTTAGAGGAACCATCACTAACCTACGTTAGAGGAACCATCACTAACCTACGTTAGAGGAACCATCACTAACCTACGTTAGAGGAACCATCACTAACCTACGTTAGAGGAACCATCACTAACCTACGTTAGAGGAACCATCACTACGTTAGAGGAACCATCACTAACCTACGTTAGAGGAACCATCACTACGTTAGAGGAACCATCACTAACCTACGTTAGAGGAACCATCACTACGTTAGAGGAACCATCACTAACCTACGTTAGAGGAACCATCACAAACCTACGTTTTTGCGTGCGTTTTTCGTGCGTTTTTTCGTGCGTTTTTGCGTGTGTTTTTGCGTGCGTTTTTGCGTGCGTTTTTACGTTTTTTCGTGCGTTTTTGCGTGCGTTTTTCCTGCGTTTTTCCTGCGTTTTTGCGTGCGTTTTTACGTTTTTCCGCCAAAAAACGCACGCAAAAACGTACGAAAGTACGTTTTTTCGGTCGTTTTTTTGTGCGTTTTGCATGCGTTTTTGCGTGCGTTTTTGCGTGCGTTCGTGCGTTTTTTCGTTTTTTGCGTGCGTTTTTGCGTGCGTTTTTTCGTGCGTTCGTGCGTTTTTTCGTGCGTTTTTGCGTGCGTTTTTACGTGCGTTCGTGCGTTTTTTCGTGTGTTCGTGCGTTTTTTCGTGCGCTTTTTTCCTCTTTTTTCCTCTTTTTTCCTCTTTCCCCCTTTTTTTTTACCTTTTTCCTCTTTTTTCCTTCTTTTTTTCCTCTTTTTTCCCCTTTTGTTGCTATTTTTTCCCTCTTTTTTCCTCTTTTTTTCCTCTTTATTCCTCTTTTTTCCTCATTTTTCCTCTTTTTTTCCCTCTTTTTTCTTCTTTTTTCCTCTTTTTTTCCTCTTTTTTCTTCTTTTTTCCTCTTTTTTCCCCTTTTTTCCCTCTTTTTTTCCTCTTTTTTCCCTCTTTCTTTCTACGTTAGAGGAACCATCACTAACCTACGTTAGAGGAACCATCACTAACCTACGTTAGAGGAACCATCACTAACCTACGTTAGAGGAACCATCACTAACCTACGTTAGAGGAACCATCACTAACCTACGTTAGAGGAACCATCACTACGTTAGAGGAACCATCACTAACCTACGTTAGAGGAACCATCACTAACCTACGTTAGAGGAACCATCACTAACCTACGTTAGAGGAACCATCACTACGTTAGAGGAACCATCACTAACCTACGTTAGAGGAACCATCACTACGTTAGAGGAACCATCACTAACCTACGTTAGAGGAACCATCACTAACCTACGTTAGAGGAACCATCACAAACCTACGTTTTTGCGTGCGTTTTTCGTGCGTTTTTTCGTGCGTTTTTGCGTGCGTTTTTGCGTGCGTTTTTGCGTGCGTTTTTACGTTTTTTCGTGCGTTTTTGCGTGCGTTTTTCCTGCGTTTTTCCTGCGTTTTTGCGTGCGTTTTTACGTTTTTCCGCCAAAAAACGCACGCAAAAACGCACGCAAAAACGTACGAAAGTACGTTTTTTCGGTCGTTTTTTTGTGCGTTTTGCATGCGTTTTTGCATGCGTTTTTGCGTGCGTTCGTGCGTTTTTTCGTTTTTTGCGTGCGTTTTTGCGTGCGTTTTTTCGTGCGTTCGTGCGTTTTTTCGTGCGTTTTTTGCGTGCGTTTTTGCGTGCGTTTTTACGTGCGTTCGTGCGTTTTTTCGTGTGTTCGTGCGTTTTTTCGTGCGCTTTTTTCCTCTTTTTTCCTCTTTTTTCCTCTTTCCCCCTTTTTTTTTACCTTTTTCCTCTTTTTTCCTTCTTTTTTTCCTCTTTTTTCCCCTTTTGTTGCTATTTTTTCCCTCTTTTTTCCTCATTTTTCCTCTTTTTTTCCCTCTTTTTTCTTCTTTTTTCCTCTTTTTTTCCTCTTTTTTCTTCTTTTTTCCTCTTTTTTCCCCTTTTTTCCCTCTTTTTTTCCTCTTTTTTCCCTCTTTCTTTCTACGTTAGAGGAACCATCACTAACCTACGTTAGAGGAACCATCACTAACCTACGTTAGAGGAACCATCACTAACCTACGTTAGAGGAACCATCACTACGTTAGAGGAACCATCACTAACCTACGTTAGAGGAACCATCACTAACCTACGTTAGAGGAACCATCACTACGTTAGAGGAACCATCACTAACCTACGTTAGAGGAACCATCACTAACCTACGTTAGAGGAACCATCACTAACCTACGTTAGAGGAACCATCACTACGTTAGAGGAACCATCACTAACCTACGTTAGAGGAACCATCACTAACCTACGTTAGAGGAACCATCACTAACCTACGTTAGAGGAACCATCACTAACCTACGTTAGAGGAACCATCACTACGTTAGAGGAACCATCACTACGTTAGAGGAACCATCACTAACCTACGTTAGAGGAACCATCACTAACCTACGTAAGAGGAACCATCACTACGTTAGAGGAACCATCACTAACCTACGTTAGAGGAACCATCACTAACCTACGTTAGAGGAACCATCACTAACCTACGTTAGAGGAACCATCACTAACCTACGTTAGAGGAACCATCACTAACCTACGTTAGAGGAACCATCACTAACCTACGTTAGAGGAACCATCACTACGTTAGAGGAACCATCACTACGTTAGAGGAACCATCACTAACCTACGTTAGAGGAACCATCACTAACCTACGTAAGAGGAACCATCACTACGTTAGAGGAACCATCACTAACCTACGTTAGAGGAACCATCACTAACCTACGTTAGAGGAACCATCACTAACCTACGTTAGAGGAACCATCACTAACCTACGTTAGAGGAACCATCACTAACCTACGTTAGAGGAACCATCACTAACCTACGTTAGAGGAACCATCACTACGTTAGAGGAACCATCACTAACCTACGTTAGAGGAACCATCACTAACCTACGTTAGAGGAACCATCACTAACCTACGTTAGAGGAACCATCACTAACCTACGTAAGAGGAACCATCACTACGTTAGAGGAACCATCACTAACCTACGTTAGAGGAACCATCACTAACCTACGTTAGAGGAACCATCACTAACCTACGTTAGAGGAACCATCACTAACCTACGTTAGAGGAACCATCACTAACCTACGTTAGAGGAACCATCACTACGTTAGAGGAACCATCACTAACCTACGTTAGAGGAACCATCACTAACCTACGTTAGAGGAACCATCACTACGTTAGAGGAACCATCACTACGTTAGAGGAACCATCACTAACCTACGTTAGAGGAACCATCACTAACCTACGTTAGAGGAACCATCACTAACCTACGTTAGAGGAACCATCACTAACCTACGTTAGAGGAACCATCACTAACCTACGTTAGAGGAACCATCACTAACCTACGTTAGAGGAACCATCACTAACCTACGTTAGAGGAACCATCACTAACCTACGTTAGAGGAACCATCACTAACCTACGTTAGAGGAACCATCACTAACCTACGTTAGAGGAACCATCACTACGTTAGAGGAACCATCACTAACCTACGTTAGAGGAACCATCACTAACCTACGTTAGAGGAACCATCACTACGTTAGAGGAACCATCACTAACCTACGTTAGAGGAACCATCACTAACCTACGTTAGAGGAACCATCACTAACCTACGTTAGAGGAACCATCACTAACCTACGTTAGAGGAACCATCACTAACCTACGTTAGAGGAACCATCACTAACCTACGTTTTTGCGTGCGTTTTTACGTTTTTTCGCCAAAAAACGCACGAAAAAACGCACGCAAAAACGTACGAAAGTACGTTTTTTCGGTCGTTTTTTTGTGCGTTTTGCGTGCGTTCGTGCGTTTATTCGTTTTTTGTGTGCGTTCGTGCGTTTTTTCATGCGTTCGTGCATTTTTCGTGCGTTTTTGCGTGCGTTTTCCGTGCGTTTTTCGTGCGTTTTTTCGTGCGTTCGTGCGTTTTTTCGTTTTTTGCGTGCGTTTTTGCGTGCGTTCGTGCGTTTTTTCGTGCGTTTTTGCGTGCGTTTTTGCGTGCGTTTTTACGTGCGTTTGTGCGTTTTTTCGTGTGTTCGTGCGTTTTTTCGTGCGTTTTTTTCCTCTTTTTTCCTCTTTTCCCCTTTTTTTTACCTTTTTCCTCTTTTTTCCTTCTTCTTTTCCTCTTTTTTCCCCTTTTTTTGCTATTTTTTCCCTCTTTTTTCTTCTTTTTTCCTCTTTTTTTCGTCTTTCTTTCTACGTTAGAGGAACCATCACTAACCTACGTTAGAGGAACCATCACTAACCTACGTTAGAGGAACCATCACTACGTTGGAGGAACCATCACAAACCTACGGTTTTGCGTGCGTTTTTCGTGCGTTTTTGCGTGCGTTTTTGCGTGTGTTTTTCATGTGTTTTTGCGTGCGTTTTCGTGCGTTTTTGCGTGCGTTTTTGCGTGCGTTTTTCGTGCGTTTTATCGTGCGTTTTTCGTGCGTTTTATCGTGCGTTTTTGCGTGCGTTTTTACGTTTTTTCGCCAAAAAACGCACGAAAAAACGCACGCAAAAACGTACGAAAGTAAGTTTTTTCTGTCGTTTTTTTGTGCGTTTTGCGTGGGTTTTTGCGTGCGTTTTTTCGTGCGTTTTTTCGTGCGTTCGTGCGTTTATTCGTTTTTTGCGTGCGTTTTTGCGTGCGTTCGTGCATTTTTTTGTGCGTTTTTGCGTGCGTTTTTTCGTGCGTTTTTTCGTGCGTTCGTGCGTTTTTTCGTTTTTTGCGTGCGTTTTTTCGTGCGTTCGTGCGTTTTTTCGTGCGTTTTTGCGTGCGTTTTTACGTGCGTTCGTGCGTTTTTTCGTGTGTTCGTGCGTTTTTTCGTGCGTTTTTTTCCTCTTTTTTCCTCTTTTTTCCTCTTTTCCCCTTTTTTTTTACCTTTTTCCTCTTTTTTCCTTCTTCTTTTCCTCTTTTTTCCCCTTTTTTTGCTATTTTTTCCTCTTTTTTCCTCATTTTTCCTCTTTTTTTCTACGTTAGAGGAACCATCACTAACCTACGTTAGAGGAACCATCACTAACCTACGTTAGAGGAACCATCACTAACCTACGTTAGAGGAACCATCACTAACCTACGTTAGAGGAACCATCACTAACCTACGTTAGAGGAACCATCACTACGTTAGAGGAACCATCACTAACCTACGTTAGAGGAACCATCACTAACCTACGTTAGAGGAACCATCACTAACCTACGTTAGAGGAACCATCACTAACCTACGTTAGAGGAACCATCACTACGTTAGAGGAACCATCACTAACCTACGTTAGAGGAACCATCACTAACCTACGTTAGAGGAACCATCACTAACCTACGTTAGAGGAACCATCACTACGTTAGAGGAACCATCACTAACCTACGTTAGAGGAACCATCACTAACCTACGTTAGAGGAACCATCACTAACCTACGTTAGAGGAACCATCACTAACCTACGTTAGAGGAACCATCACTAACCTACGTTAGAGGAACCATCACTACGTTAGAGGAACCATCACTAACCTACGTTAGAGGAACCATCACAAACCTACGTTAGAGGAACCATCACTAACCTACGTTAGAGGAACCATCACTAACCTACGTTAGAGGAACCATCACTACGTTAGAGGAACCATCACTAACCTACGTTAGAGGAACCATCACTAACCTACGTTAGAGGAACCATCACTACGTTAGAGGAACCATCACTAACCTACGTTAGAGGAACCATCACTAACCTACGTTAGAGGAACCATCACTAACCTACGTTAGAGGAACCATCACTAACCTACGTTAGAGGAACCATCACTAACCTACGTTAGAGGAACCATCACTACGTTAGAGGAACCATCACTAACCTACGTTAGAGGAACCATCACTAACCTACGTTAGAGGAACCATCACTAAACTACGTTAGAGGAACCATCACTAACCTACGTTTTTGCGTGTGTTTTTCGTGCGTTTTTGCGTGTGTTTTTGCGTGTGTTTTTGCGTGCGTTTTTGCGTGCGTTTTTGCGTGCGTTTTTGCGTGCGTTTTTCGTGCGTTTTTGCGTGCGTTTTTGCGTGCGTTTTTCCTGCGTTTTTGCGTGCGTTTTTGCGTGCGTTTTTGCGTGCGTTTTTGCGTGCGTTTTTTTCGTGCGTTTTTGCGTGCGTTTTTACGTTTTTTCACCAAAAAACGCACAAAAAAACGACCGAAAAAACGTACTTTCGTACGTTTTTGCGTGCGTTTTTTCGTGCATTTTTCGTGCGTTTTTTCGTGCGTTCGTGTGTTTATTCGTTTTTTGCGTGCGTTTTTGCGTGCGTTCGTGCGTTTTTTCATGCGTTCGTGCATTATTTCGTGCGTTTTTTCGTGCGTTCGTGTGTTTATTCGTTTTTTGCGTGCGTTTTTGCGTGCGTTCGTGCGTTTTTTCATGCGTTCCAAACTACGTTAGAGGAACCATCACTAACCTACGTTTTTGCGTGTGTTTTTCGTGCGTTTTTGCGTGTGTTTTTGCGTGTGTTTTTGCGTGCGTTTTTGCGTGCGTTTTTGCGTGCGTTTTTGCGTGCGTTTTTCGTGCGTTTTTGCGTGCGTTTTTGCGTGCGTTTTTCCTGCGTTTTTGCGTGCGTTTTTGCGTGCGTTTTTGCGTGCGTTTTTGCGTGCGTTTTTGCGTGCGTTTTTTCGTGCGTTTTTGCTTGCGTTTTTACGTTTTTTCACCAAAAAACGCACAAAAAAACGACCGAAAAAACGTACTTTCGTACGTTTTTGCGTGCGTTTTTTCGTGCATTTTTCGTGCGTTTTTTCGTGCGTTCGTGTGTTTATTCGTTTTTTGCGTGCGTTTTTGCGTGCGTTCGTGCGTTTTTTCATGCGTTCGTGCATTTTTTCGTGCGTTTTTTCGTGCGTTCGTGTGTTTATTCGTTTTTTGCGTGCGTTTTTGCGTGCGTTCGTGCGTTTTTTCATGCGTTCGTGCATTTTTTCGTGCGTTTTTGCGTGCGTTTTTCGTGCGTTTTTGCGTGCGTTTTTGCGTGCGTTTTTGCGTGCGTTTTTGCGTGCGTTTTCTTCGTGCGTTTTTGCGTGCGTTCGTGCTTTTTTTCATGCGTTCGTGCATTTTTTCGTGCGTTTTTGCGTGCGTTTTTCGTGCGTTTTTTCGTGCGCTCGTGCGTTTTTTCGTGCGTTCGTGCGTTTTTGCGTGCGTTTTTTCGTGCGTTCGTGCGTTTTTGCGTGCGTTTTTTCGTGCGTTCGTGCGTTTTTTCGTGCGTTTTTACGTGCGTTCGTGCGTTTTTTCGTGTGTTCGTGCGTTTTTTCGTGCGTTTTTGCGTGCGTTTTTTCGTGCGTTTTTTTCCTCTTTTTTCCTCTTTTTTCCTCTTTTTTCCTCTTTCCCCCTTTTTTTTTACCTTTTTCCTCTTTTTTCCTTCTTCTTTTCCTCTTTTTTCTTCTTTTTTCTTCTTTTTTCCCTCTTTCTTTCTACGTTAGAGGAACCATCACTAACCTACGTTAGAGGAACCATCACTAACCTACGTTAGAGGAACCATCACTACGTTAGAGGAACCATCACTAACCTACGTTAGAGGAACCATCACTAACCTACGTTAGAGGAACCATCACTAACCTACGTTTTTGCGTGTGTTTTTCGTGCGTTTTTGCGTGCGTTTTTGCGTGCGTTTTTGCGTGCGTTTTTCGTGCGTTTTTGCGTGCGTTTTTGCGTGCGTTTTTCCTGCGTTTTTGCGTGCGTTTTTGCGTGCGTTTTTGCGTGCGTTTTTGCGTGCGTTTTTGCGTGCGTTTTTGCGTGCGTTTTTTCGTGCGTTTTTACGTTTTTTCACCAAAAAACGCACAAAAAAACGACCGAAAAAACGTACTTTCGTACGTTTTTGCGTGCGTTTTTTCGTGCATTTTTCGTGCGTTTTTTCGTGCGTTCGTGTGTTTATTCGTTTTTTGCGTGCGTTTTTGCGTGCGTTCGTGCGTTTTTTCATGCGTTCGTGCATTTTTTCGTGCGTTTTTGCGTGCGTTTTTCGTGCGTTTTTGCGTGCGTTTTTGCGTGCGTTTTTGCGTGCGTTTTTGCGTGCGTTTTCTTCGTGCGTTTTTGCGTGCGTTCGTGCGTTTTTTCATGCGTTCGTGCATTTTTTCGTGCGTTTTTGCGTGCGTTTTTCGTGCGTTTTTTCGTGCGTTCGTGCGTTTTTTCGTGCGTTTTTTCGTGCGTTCGTGCGTTTTTGCGTGCGTTTTTTCGTGCGTTCGTGCGTTTTTTCGTGCGTTTTTACGTGCGTTCGTGCGTTTTTTCATGCGTTCGTGCATTTTTTCGTGCGTTTTTTCGTGCGTTCGTGTGTTTATTCGTTTTTTGCGTGCGTTTTTGCGTGCGTTCGTGCGTTTTTTCATGCGTTCGTGCATTTTTTCGTGCGTTTTTGCGTGCGTTTTTCGTGCGTTTTTGCGTGCGTTTTTGCGTGCGTTTTTGCGTGCGTTTTTGCGTGCGTTTTCTTCGTGCGTTTTTGCGTGCGTTCGTGCTTTTTTTCATGCGTTCGTGCATTTTTTCGTGCGTTTTTGCGTGCGTTTTTCGTGCGTTTTTTCGTGCGCTCGTGCGTTTTTTCGTGCGTTCGTGCGTTTTTGCGTGCGTTTTTTCGTGCGTTCGTGCGTTTTTGCGTGCGTTTTTTCGTGCGTTCGTGCGTTTTTTCGTGCGTTTTTACGTGCGTTCGTGCGTTTTTTCGTGTGTTCGTGCGTTTTTTCGTGCGTTTTTGCGTGCGTTTTTTCGTGCGTTTTTTTCCTCTTTTTTCCTCTTTTTTCCTCTTTTTTCCTCTTTCCCCCTTTTTTTTTACCTTTTTCCTCTTTTTTCCTTCTTCTTTTCCTCTTTTTTCTTCTTTTTTCTTCTTTTTTCCCTCTTTCTTTCTACGTTAGAGGAACCATCACTAACCTACGTTAGAGGAACCATCACTAACCTACGTTAGAGGAACCATCACTACGTTAGAGGAACCATCACTAACCTACGTTAGAGGAACCATCACTAACCTACGTTAGAGGAACCATCACTAACCTACGTTTTTGCGTGTGTTTTTCGTGCGTTTTTGCGTGCGTTTTTGCGTGCGTTTTTGCGTGCGTTTTTCGTGCGTTTTTGCGTGCGTTTTTGCGTGCGTTTTTCCTGCGTTTTTGCGTGCGTTTTTGCGTGCGTTTTTGCGTGCGTTTTTGCGTGCGTTTTTGCGTGCGTTTTTGCGTGCGTTTTTTCGTGCGTTTTTACGTTTTTTCACCAAAAAACGCACAAAAAAACGACCGAAAAAACGTACTTTCGTACGTTTTTGCGTGCGTTTTTTCGTGCATTTTTCGTGCGTTTTTTCGTGCGTTCGTGTGTTTATTCGTTTTTTGCGTGCGTTTTTGCGTGCGTTCGTGCGTTTTTTCATGCGTTCGTGCATTTTTTCGTGCGTTTTTGCGTGCGTTTTTCGTGCGTTTTTGCGTGCGTTTTTGCGTGCGTTTTTGCGTGCGTTTTTGCGTGCGTTTTCTTCGTGCGTTTTTGCGTGCGTTCGTGCGTTTTTTCATGCGTTCGTGCATTTTTTCGTGCGTTTTTGCGTGCGTTTTTCGTGCGTTTTTTCGTGCGTTCGTGCGTTTTTTCGTGCGTTTTTTCGTGCGTTCGTGCGTTTTTGCGTGCGTTTTTTCGTGCGTTTGTGCGTTTTTTCGTGCGTTTTTACGTGCGTTCGTGCGTTTTTTCGTGTGTTCGTGCGTTTTTTCGTGCGTTTTTGCGTGCGTTTTTTCGTGCGTTTTTTTCCTCTTTTTTCCTCTTTTTTCCTCTTTTTTCCTCTTTCCCCCTTTTTTTTTACCTTTTTCCTCTTTTTTCCTTCTTCTTTTCCTCTTTTTTCTTCTTTTTTCTTCTTTTTTCCCTCTTTCTTTCTACGTTAGAGGAACCATCACTACGTTAGAGGAACCATCACTAACCTACGTTAGAGGAACCATCACTAACCTACGTTAGAGGAACCATCACTAACCTACGTTAGAGGAACCATCACTAACCTACGTTAGAGGAACCATAACTAACCTACGTTAGAGGAACCATCACTACGTTAGAGGAACCATCACTAACCTACGTTAGAGGAACCATCACTACGTTAGAGGAACCATCACTAACCTACGTTAGAGGAACCATCACTAACCTACGTTAGAGGAACCATCACTACGTTAGAGGAACCATCACTAACCTACGTTAGAGGAACCATCACTAACCTACGTTAGAGGAACCATCACTAACCTGCGTTTTTCGTGCGTTTTTGCGTGCGTTTTTGCGTGTGTTTTTGCCTGCGTTTTTGCGTGCGTTTTTGCGTGCGTTTTTGCGTGTGTTTTTCGTGTGTTTTTGCGTGCGTTTTTGCGTGCGTTTTTGCGTGCGTTTTTGCGTGTGTTTTTCGTGCGTTTTTCGTGCGTTTTTGCGTGCGTTTTTCGTGCGTTTTTTCGTGCGCTCGTGCGTTTTTTCGTGCGTTCGTGCGTTTTTGCGTGCGTTTTTTCGTGCGTTCGTGCGTTTTTGCGTGCGTTTTTTCGTGCGTTCGTGCGTTTTTTCGTGCGTTCGTGCGTTTTTTCGTGTGTTCGTGCGTTTTTTCGTGCGTTTTTGCGTGCGTTTTTTCGTGCGTTTTTTTCCTCTTTTTTCCTCTTTTTTCCTCTTTTTTCCTCTTTCCCCCTTTTTTTTTACCTTTTTCCTCTTTTTTCCTTCTTCTTTTCCTCTTTTTTCTTCTTTTTTCTTCTTTTTTCCCTCTTTCTTTCTACGTTAGAGGAACCATCACTACGTTAGAGGAACCATCACTAACCTACGTTAGAGGAACCATCACTAACCTACGTTAGAGGAACCATCACTAACCTACGTTAGAGGAACCATCACTAACCTACGTTAGAGGAACCATCACTAACCTACGTTAGAGGAACCATCACTACGTTAGAGGAACCATCACTAACCTGCGTTTTTCGTGCGTTTTTGCGTGCGTTTTTGCGTGTGTTTTTGCCTGCGTTTTTGCGTGCGTTTTTGCGTGCGTTTTTGCGTGTGTTTTTCGTGTGTTTTTGCGTGCGTTTTTGCGTGCGTTTTTGCGTGCGTTTTTGCGTGTGTTTTTCGTGCGTTTTTCGTGCGTTTTTGCGTGCGTTTTTGCATGCGTTTTTACGTATTTTCGCCAAAAAACGCACGAAAAAACGCACGCAAAAACGTTTTTCCTATTTTTTCCTCTTTTTTCCTCTTTTTTCCTCTTTTCCCCTTTTTTTTTACCTTTTTCCTCTTTTTTCCTCTTTTTTTCCTCTTTTTTCTTCTTTTTTCTTCTTTTTTCCTCTTTTTTTCCTCTTTTTTCTTCTTTTTTCTTCTTTTTTCCTCTTTTTTTCCTCTTTCTTTCTACGTTAGAGGAACCATCACTACGTTAGAGGAACCATCACTAACCTACGTTAGAGGAACCATCACTAACCTACGTTAGAGGAACCATCACTACGTTAGAGGAACCATCACTACGTTAGAGGAACCATCACTAACCTACGTTAGAGGAACCATCACTAACCTACGTTAGAGGAACCATAACTAACCTACGTTAGAGGAACCATCACTAACCTACGTTAGAGGAACCATCACTAACCTACGTTAGAGGAACCATCACTACGTTAGAGGAACCATCACTAACCTACGTTAGAGGAACCATCACTAACCTACGTTAGAGGAACCATCACTAACCTACGTTAGAGGAACCATCACTAACCTACGTTTTTGCGTGCGTTTTTCGTGCGTTTTTGCGTGCGTTTTTCGTGCGTTTTTGCGTGCGTTTTTTCGTGCGTTTTTCGTGCGTTTTTGCGTGCGTTTTTTCGTGCGTTTTTGTGTGCGTTTTTCGTGCGTTTTTTTTGTTTTTTTCGCCAAAAAACGCACGCAAAAACGTTTTTTCGTGCGTTCGTGCGTTTTTTCGTGCGTTTTTGCGTGCGTTTTTTTCCTCTTTTTTCCTCTTTTTTCCTCTTTTTTCCTCTTTTCCCCTTTTTTTTTTACCTTTTTCCTCTTTTTTCCTTCTTCTTTTCCTCTTTTTTCCTCTTTTTTCCCTCTTTTTTCTTCTTTTTTCCTCTTTTTTTCCTCTTTTTTCCCTCTTTTTTCTTCTTTTTTCCTCTTTTTTTCCTCTTTTTTCCCTCTTTTTTTCTACGTTAGAGGAACCATCACTAACCTACGTTAGAGGAACCATCACTAACCTACGTTAGAGGAACCATCACTAACCTACGTTAGAGGAACCATCACTAACCTACGTTAGAGGAACCATCACTAACCTACGTTAGAGGAACCATCACTAACCTACGTTAGAGGAACCATCACTAACCTACGTTAGAGGAACCATCACTAACCTACGTTAGAGGAACCATCACTAACCTACGTTAGAGGAACCATCACTAACCTACGTTAGAGGAACCATCACTACGTTAGAGGAACCATCACTAACCTACGTTAGAGGAACCATCACTACGTTAGAGGAACCATCACTACGTTAGAGGAACCATCACTAACCTACGTTAGAGGAACCATCACTAACCTACGTTAGAGGAACCATCACTAACCTACGTTAGAGGAACCATCACTAACCTACGTTAGAGGAACCATCACTAACCTACGTTAGAGGAACCATCACTAACCTACGTTAGAGGAACCATCACTAACCTACGTTAGAGGAACCATCACTAACCTACGTTAGAGGAACCATCACTAACCTACGTTAGAGGAACCATCACTACGTTAGAGGAACCATCACTAACCTACGTTAGAGGAACCATCACTACGTTAGAGGAACCATCACTAACCTACGTTAGAGGAACCATCACTACGTTAGAGGAACCATCACTACGTTAGAGGAACCATCACTACGTTAGAGGAACCATCACTAACCTACGTTAGAGGAACCATCACTAACCTACGTTAGAGGAACCATCACTACGTTAGAGGAACCATCACTAACCTACGTTAGAGGAACCATCACTAACCTACGTTAGAGGAACCATCACTAACCTACGGAGGTTAGAGGAACCATCACTAACCTACGTTAGAGGAACCATCACTAACCTACGTTAGAGGAACCATCACTAACCTACGTTAGAGGAACCATAACTAACCTACGTTAGAGGAACCATCACTAACCTACGTTAGAGGAACCATCACTACGTTAGAGGAACCATCACTACGTTAGAGGAACCATCACTACGTTAGAGGAACCATCACTAACCTACGTTAGAGGAACCATCACTACGTTAGAGGAACCATCACTAACCTACGTTAGAGGAACCATCACTACGTTAGAGGAACCATCACTAACCTACGTTAGAGGAACCATCACTAACCTACGTTAGAGGAACCATCACTAACCTACGTTAGAGGAACCATCACTACGTTAGAGGAACCATCACTAACCTACGTTAGAGGAACCATCACTACGTTAGAGGAACCATCACTACGTTAGAGGAACCATCACTAACCTACGTTAGAGGAACCATCACTACGTTAGAGGAACCATCACTACGTTAGAGGAACCATCACTAACCTACGTTAGAGGAACCATCACTAACCTACGTTAGAGGAACCATCACTAACCTACGTTAGAGGAACCATCACTAACCTACGTTAGAGGAACCATCACTAACCTACGTTAGAGGAACCATCACTAACCTACGTTAGAGGAACCATCACTACGTTAGAGGAACCATCACTAACCTACGTTAGAGGAACCATCACTAACCTACGTTAGAGGAACCATCACTAACCTACGTTAGAGGAACCATCACTAACCTACGTTAGAGGAACCATCACTAACCTACGTTAGAGGAACCATCACTAACCTACGTTAGAGGAACCATCACTAACCTACGTTAGAGGAACCATCACTAACCTACGTTAGAGGAACCATCACTAACCTACGTTAGAGGAACCATCACTAACCTACGTTAGAGGAACCATCACTAACCTACGTTAGAGGAACCATCACTAACCTACGTTAGAGGAACCATCACTACGTTAGAGGAACCATCACTAACCTACGTTAGAGGAACCATCACTACGTTAGAGGAACCATCACTAACCTACGTTAGAGGAACCATCACTACGTTAGAGGAACCATCACTACGTTAGAGGAACCATCACTACGTTAGAGGAACCATCACTAACCTACGTTAGAGGAACCATCACTACGTTAGAGGAACCATCACTAACCTACGTTAGAGGAACCATCACTAACCTACGTTAGAGGAACCATCACTAACCTACGTTAGAGGAACCATCACTAACCTACGTTAGAGGAACCATCACTACGTTAGAGGAACCATCACTAACCTACGTTAGAGGAACCATCACTACGTTAGAGGAACCATCACTACGTTAGAGGAACCATCACTAACCTACGTTAGAGGAACCATCACTAACCTACGTTAGAGGAACCATCACTAACCTACGTTAGAGGAACCATCACTAACCTACGTTAGAGGAACCATCACTAACCTACGTTAGAGGAACCATCACTACGTTAGAGGAACCATCACTAACCTACGTTAGAGGAACCATCACTAACCTACGTTAGAGGAACCATCACTAACCTACGTTAGAGGAACCATCACTAACCTACGTTAGAGGAACCATCACTAACCTACGTTAGAGGAACCATCACTAACCTACGTTAGAGGAACCATCACTAACCTACGTTAGAGGAACCATCACTAACCTACGTTAGAGGAACCATCACTACGTTAGAGGAACCATCACTAACCTACGTTAGAGGAACCATCACTACGTTAGAGGAACCATCACTAACCTACGTTAGAGGAACCATCACTACGTTAGAGGAACCATCACTAACCTACGTTAGAGGAACCATCACTACGTTAGAGGAACCATCACTACGTTAGAGGAACCATCACTACGTTAGAGGAACCATCACTAACCTACGTTAGAGGAACCATCACTACGTTAGAGGAACCATCACTAACCTACGTTAGAGGAACCATCACTAACCTACGTTAGAGGAACCATCACTAACCTACGTTAGAGGAACCATCACTAACCTACGTTAGAGGAACCATCACTACGTTAGAGGAACCATCACTAACCTACGTTAGAGGAACCATCACTAACCTACGTTAGAGGAACCATCACTACGTTAGAGGAACCATCACTAACCTACGTTAGAGGAACCATCACTAACCTACGTTAGAGGAACCATCACTAACCTACGTTAGAGGAACCATCACTAACCTACGTTAGAGGAACCATCACTAACCTACGTTAGAGGAACCATCACTACGTTAGAGGAACCATCACTAACCTACGTTAGAGGAACCATCACTAACCTACGTTAGAGGAACCATCACTAACCTACGTTAGAGGAACCATCACTAACCTACGTTTTTGCGTGCGTTTTTGGTGCGTTTTTGCGTGCGTTTTTCGTGCGTTTTTGCGTGCGTTTTTTCGTGCGTTTTTCGTGCGTTTTTGCGTGCGTTTTTTCGTGCGTTTTTGTGTGCGTTTTTCGTGCGTTTTTTTTGTTTTTTTCGCCAAAAAACGCACGCAAAAACGTTTTTTCGTGCGTTCGTGCGTTTTTTCGTGCGTTTTTGCGTGCGTTTTTTTCCTCTTTTTTCCTCTTTTTTCCTCTTTTTTCCTCTTTTCCCCTTTTTTTTTTACCTTTTTCCTCTTTTTTCCTTCTTCTTTTCCTCTTTTTTCCTCTTTTTTCCCTCTTTTTTCTTCTTTTTTCCTCTTTTTTTCCTCTTTTTTCCCTCTTTTTTCTTCTTTTTTCCTCTTTTTTTCCTCTTTTTTCCCTCTTTTTTTCTACGTTAGAGGAACCATCACTAACCTACGTTAGAGGAACCATCACTAACCTACGTTAGAGGAACCATCACTAACCTACGTTAGAGGAACCATCACTAACCTACGTTAGAGGAACCATCACTAACCTACGTTAGAGGAACCATCACTAACCTACGTTAGAGGAACCATCACTAACCTACGTTAGAGGAACCATCACTACGTTAGAGGAACCATCACTACGTTAGAGGAACCATCACTAACCTACGTTAGAGGAACCATCACTACGTTAGAGGAACCATCACTAACCTACGTTAGAGGAACCATCACTAACCTACGTTAGAGGAACCATCACTAACCTACGTTAGAGGAACCATCACTACGTTAGAGGAACCATCACTAACCTACGTTAGAGGAACCATCACTAACCTACGTTAGAGGAACCATCACTACGTTAGAGGAACCATCACTAACCTACGTTAGAGGAACCATCACTAACCTACGTTAGAGGAACCATCACTACGTTAGAGGAACCATCACTACGTTAGAGGAACCATCACTAACCTACGTTAGAGGAACCATCACTAACCTACGTTAGAGGAACCATCACTACGTTAGAGGAACCATCACTAACCTACGTTAGAGGAACCATCACTACGTTAGAGGAACCATCACTAACCTACGTTAGAGGAACCATCACTAACCTACGTTAGAGGAACCATCACTAACCTACGTTAGAGGAACCATCACTAACCTACGTTAGAGGAACCATCACTACATTAGAGGAACCATCACTAACCTACGTTAGAGGAACCATCACTAACCTACGTTAGAGGAACCATCACTAACCTACGTTAGAGGAACCATCACTACGTTAGAGGAACCATCACTAACCTACGTTAGAGGAACCATCACTAACCTACGTTAGAGGAACCATCACTAACCTACGTTAGAGGAACCATCACTAACCTACGTTAGAGGAACCATCACTAACCTACGTTAGAGGAACCATCACTACGTTAGAGGAACCATCACTAACCTACGTTAGAGGAACCATCACTAACCTACGTTAGAGGAACCATCACTAAACTACGTTAGAGGAACCATCACTAACCTACGTTTTTGCGTGTGTTTTTCGTGCGTTTTTGCGTGTGTTTTTGCGTGTGTTTTTGCGTGCGTTTTTGCGTGCGTTTTTGCGTGCGTTTTTGCGTGCGTTTTTCGTGCGTTTTTGCGTGCGTTTTTGCGTGCGTTTTTCCTGCGTTTTTGCGTGCGTTTTTGCGTGCGTTTTTGCGTGCGTTTTTGCGTGCGTTTTTGCGTGCGTTTTTTCGTGCGTTTTTGCGTGCGTTTTTACGTTTTTTCACCAAAAAACGCACAAAAAAACGACCGAAAAAACGTACTTTCGTACGTTTTTGCGTGCGTTTTTTCGTGCATTTTTCGTGCGTTTTTTCGTGCGTTCGTGTGTTTATTCGTTTTTTGCGTGCGTTTTTGCGTGCGTTCGTGCGTTTTTTCATGCGTTCGTGCATTTTTTCGTGCGTTTTTTCGTGCGTTCGTGTGTTTATTCGTTTTTTGCGTGCGTTTTTGCGTGCGTTCGTGCGTTTTTTCATGCGTTCCAAACTACGTTAGAGGAACCATCACTAACCTACGTTTTTGCGTGTGTTTTTCGTGCGTTTTTGCGTGTGTTTTTGCGTGTGTTTTTGCGTGCGTTTTTGCGTGCGTTTTTGCGTGCGTTTTTGCGTGCGTTTTTCGTGCGTTTTTGCGTGCGTTTTTGCGTGCGTTTTTCCTGCGTTTTTGCGTGCGTTTTTGCGTGCGTTTTTGCGTGCGTTTTTGCGTGCGTTTTTGCGTGCGTTTTTTCGTGCGTTTTTGCGTGCGTTTTTACGTTTTTTCACCAAAAAACGCACAAAAAAACGACCGAAAAAACGTACTTTCGTACGTTTTTGCGTGCGTTTTTTCGTGCATTTTTCGTGCGTTTTTTCGTGCGTTCGTGTGTTTATTCGTTTTTTGCGTGCGTTTTTGCGTGCGTTCGTGCGTTTTTTCATGCGTTCGTGCATTTTTTCGTGCGTTTTTTCGTGCGTTCGTGTGTTTATTCGTTTTTTGCGTGCGTTTTTGCGTGCGTTCGTGCGTTTTTTCATGCGTTCGTGCATTTTTTCGTGCGTTTTTGCGTGCGTTTTTCGTGCGTTTTTGCGTGCGTTTTTGCGTGCGTTTTTGCGTGCGTTTTCTTCGTGCGTTTTTGCGTGCGTTCGTGCTTTTTTTCATGCGTTCGTGCATTTTTTCGTGCGTTTTTGCGTGCGTTTTTCGTGCGTTTTTTCGTGCGCTCGTGCGTTTTTTCGTGCGTTCGTGCGTTTTTGCGTGCGTTTTTTCGTGCGTTCGTGCGTTTTTGCGTGCGTTTTTTCGTGCGTTCGTGCGTTTTTTCGTGCGTTTTTACGTGCGTTCGTGCGTTTTTTCGTGTGTTCGTGCGTTTTTTCGTGCGTTTTTGCGTGCGTTTTTTCGTGCGTTTTTTTCCTCTTTTTTCCTCTTTTTTCCTCTTTTTTCCTCTTTCCCCCTTTTTTTTTACCTTTTTCCTCTTTTTTCCTTCTTCTTTTCCTCTTTTTTCTTCTTTTTTCTTCTTTTTTCCCTCTTTCTTTCTACGTTAGAGGAACCATCACTAACCTACGTTAGAGGAACCATCACTAACCTACGTTAGAGGAACCATCACTACGTTAGAGGAACCATCACTAACCTACGTTAGAGGAACCATCACTAACCTACGTTAGAGGAACCATCACTAACCTACGTTTTTGCGTGTGTTTTTCGTGCGTTTTTGCGTGCGTTTTTGCGTGCGTTTTTGCGTGCGTTTTTCGTGCGTTTTTGCGTGCGTTTTTGCGTGCGTTTTTCCTGCGTTTTTGCGTGCGTTTTTGCGTGCGTTTTTGCGTGCGTTTTTGCGTGCGTTTTTGCGTGCGTTTTTGCGTGCGTTTTTTCGTGCGTTTTTACGTTTTTTCACCAAAAAACGCACAAAAAAACGACCGAAAAAACGTACTTTCGTACGTTTTTGCGTGCGTTTTTTCGTGCATTTTTCGTGCGTTTTTTCGTGCGTTCGTGTGTTTATTCGTTTTTTGCGTGCGTTTTTGCGTGCGTTCGTGCGTTTTTTCATGCGTTCGTGCATTTTTTCGTGCGTTTTTGCGTGCGTTTTTCGTGCGTTTTTGCGTGCGTTTTTGCGTGCGTTTTTGCGTGCGTTTTTGCGTGCGTTTTCTTCGTGCGTTTTTGCGTGCGTTCGTGCGTTTTTTCATGCGTTCGTGCATTTTTTCGTGCGTTTTTGCGTGCGTTTTTCGTGCGTTTTTTCGTGCGTTCGTGCGTTTTTTCGTGCGTTTTTTCGTGCGTTCGTGCGTTTTTGCGTGCGTTTTTTCGTGCGTTCGTGCGTTTTTTCGTGCGTTTTTACGTGCGTTCGTGCGTTTTTTCGTGTGTTCGTGCGTTTTTTCGTGCGTTTTTGCGTGCGTTTTTTCGTGCGTTTTTTTCCTCTTTTTTCCTCTTTTTTCCTCTTTTTTCCTCTTTCCCCCTTTTTTTTTACCTTTTTCCTCTTTTTTCCTTCTTCTTTTCCTCTTTTTTCTTCTTTTTTCTTCTTTTTTCCCTCTTTCTTTCTACGTTAGAGGAACCATCACTACGTTAGAGGAACCATCACTAACCTACGTTAGAGGAACCATCACTAACCTACGTTAGAGGAACCATCACTAACCTACGTTAGAGGAACCATCACTACGTTAGAGGAACCATCACTAACCTACGTTAGAGGAACCATCACTACGTTAGAGGAACCATCACTAACCTACGTTAGAGGAACCATCACTAACCTACGTTAGAGGAACCATCACTACGTTAGAGGAACCATCACTAACCTACGTTAGAGGAACCATCACTAACCTACGTTAGAGGAACCATCACTACGTTAGAGGAACCATCACTAACCTACGTTAGAGGAACCATCACTAACCTACGTTAGAGGAACCATCACTAACCTACGTTAGAGGAACCATCACTACGTTAGAGGAACCATCACTAACCTACGTTAGAGGAACCATCACTAACCTGCGTTTTTCGTGCGTTTTTGCGTGCGTTTTTGCGTGTGTTTTTGCCTGCGTTTTTGCGTGCGTTTTTGCGTGCGTTTTTGCGTGTGTTTTTCGTGTGTTTTTGCGTGCGTTTTTGCGTGCGTTTTTGCGTGCGTTTTTGCGTGTGTTTTTCGTGCGTTTTTCGTGCGTTTTTGCGTGCGTTTTTCGTGCGTTTTTTCGTGCGCTCGTGCGTTTTTTCGTGCGTTCGTGCGTTTTTGCGTGCGTTTTTTCGTGCGTTCGTGCGTTTTTGCGTGCGTTTTTTCGTGCGTTCGTGCGTTTTTTCGTGCGTTTTTACGTGCGTTCGTGCGTTTTTTCGTGTGTTCGTGCGTTTTTTCGTGCGTTTTTGCGTGCGTTTTTTCGTGCGTTTTTTTCCTCTTTTTTCCTCTTTTTTCCTCTTTTTTCCTCTTTCCCCCTTTTTTTTTACCTTTTTCCTCTTTTTTCCTTCTTCTTTTCCTCTTTTTTCTTCTTTTTTCTTCTTTTTTCCCTCTTTCTTTCTACGTTAGAGGAACCATCACTACGTTAGAGGAACCATCACTAACCTACGTTAGAGGAACCATCACTAACCTACGTTAGAGGAACCATCACTAACCTACGTTAGAGGAACCATCACTAACCTACGTTAGAGGAACCATCACTACGTTAGAGGAACCATCACTAACCTGCGTTTTTCGTGCGTTTTTGCGTGCGTTTTTGCGTGTGTTTTTGCCTGCGTTTTTGCGTGCGTTTTTGCGTGCGTTTTTGCGTGTGTTTTTCGTGTGTTTTTGCGTGCGTTTTTGCGTGCGTTTTTGCGTGCGTTTTTGCGTGTGTTTTTCGTGCGTTTTTCGTGCGTTTTTGCGTGCGTTTTTGCATGCGTTTTTACGTATTTTCGCCAAAAAACGCACGAAAAAACGCACGCAAAAACGTTTTTCCTATTTTTTCCTCTTTTTTCCTCTTTTTTCCTCTTTTCCCCTTTTTTTTTACCTTTTTCCTCTTTTTTCCTCTTTTTTTCCTCTTTTTTCTTCTTTTTTCTTCTTTTTTCCTCTTTTTTTCCTCTTTTTTCTTCTTTTTTCTTCTTTTTTCCTCTTTTTTTCCTCTTTCTTTCTACGTTAGAGGAACCATCACTACGTTAGAGGAACCATCACTAACCTACGTTAGAGGAACCATCACTAACCTACGTTAGAGGAACCATCACTAACCTACGTTAGAGGAACCATCACTACGTTAGAGGAACCATCACTAACCTACGTTAGAGGAACCATCACTAACCTACGTTAGAGGAACCATCACTAACCTACGTTAGAGGAACCATCACTAACCTACGTTAGAGGAACCATCACTAACCTACGTTAGAGGAACCATCACTAACCTACGTTAGAGGAACCATCACTAACCTACGTTAGAGGAACCATCACTAACCTACGTTAGAGGAACCATCACTAACCTACGTTAGAGGAACCATCACTAACCTACGTTAGAGGAACCATCACTAACCTACGTTAGAGGAACCATCACTAACCTACGTTTTTGCGTGCGTTTTTCGTGCGTTTTTGCGTGCGTTTTTCGTGCGTTTTTGCGTGCGTTTTTTCGTGCGTTTTTCGTGCGTTTTTGCGTGCGTTTTTTCGTGCGTTTTTGTGTGCGTTTTTCGTGCGTTTTTTTTGTTTTTTTCGCCAAAAAACGCACGCAAAAACGTTTTTTCGTGCGTTCGTGCGTTTTTTCGTGCGTTTTTGCGTGCGTTTTTTTTCCTCTTTTTTCCTCTTTTTTCCTCTTTTTTCCTCTTTTCCCCTTTTTTTTTTACCTTTTTCCTCTTTTTTCCTTCTTCTTTTCCTCTTTTTTCCTCTTTTTTCCCTCTTTTTTCTTCTTTTTTCCTCTTTTTTTCCTCTTTTTTCCCTCTTTTTTCTTCTTTTTTCCTCTTTTTTTCCTCTTTTTTCCCTCTTTTTTTCTACGTTAGAGGAACCATCACTAACCTACGTTAGAGGAACCATCACTAACCTACGTTAGAGGAACCATCACTAACCTACGTTAGAGGAACCATCACTAACCTACGTTAGAGGAACCATCACTAACCTACGTTAGAGGAACCATCACTAACCTACGTTAGAGGAACCATCACTAACCTACGTTAGAGGAACCATCACTACGTTAGAGGAACCATCACTAACCTACGTTAGAGGAACCATCACTACGTTAGAGGAACCATCACTAACCTACGTTAGAGGAACCATCACTACGTTAGAGGAACCATCACTAACCTACGTTAGAGGAACCATCACTAACCTACGTTAGAGGAACCATCACTAACCTACGTTAGAGGAACCATCACTAACCTACGTTAGAGGAACCATCACTAACCTACGTTAGAGGAACCATCACTAACCTACGTTAGAGGAACCATCACTACGTTAGAGGAACCATCACTAACCTACGTTAGAGGAACCATCACTAACCTACGTTAGAGGAACCATCACTAACCTACGTTAGAGGAACCATCACTAACCTACGTTAGAGGAACCATCACTAACCTACGTTAGAGGAACCATCACTAACCTACGTTAGAGGAACCATCACTAACCTACGTTAGAGGAACCATCACTAACCTACGTTAGAGGAACCATCACTACGTTAGAGGAACCATCACTAACCTACGTTAGAGGAACCATCACTACGTTAGAGGAACCATCACTAACCTACGTTAGAGGAACCATCACTAACCTACGTTAGAGGAACCATCACTACGTTAGAGGAACCATCACTACGTTAGAGGAACCATCACTACGTTAGAGGAACCATCACTAACCTACGTTAGAGGAACCATCACTACGTTAGAGGAACCATCACTAACCTACGTTAGAGGAACCATCACTACGTTAGAGGAACCATCACTAACCTACGTTAGAGGAACCATCACTAACCTACGTTAGAGGAACCATCACTACGTTAGGAGGAACCATCACTACGTTAGAGGAACCATCACTAACCTACGTTAGAGGAACCATCACTAACCTACGTTAGAGGAACCATCACTACGTTAGAGGAACCATCACTAACCTACGTTAGAGGAACCATCACTAACCTACGTTAGAGGAACCATCACTAACCTACGTTAGAGGAACCATCACTAACCTACGTTAGAGGAACCATCACTAACCTACGTTAGAGGAACCATCACTAACCTACGTTAGAGGAACCATCACTACGTTAGAGGAACCATCACTAACCTACGTTAGAGGAACCATCACTAACCTACGTTAGAGGAACCATCACTAACCTACGTTAGAGGAACCATCACTAACCTACGTTAGAGGAACCATCTCTAACCTACGTTAGAGGAACCATCACTAACCTACGTTAGAGGAACCATCACTAACCTACGTTAGAGGAACCATCACTACGTTAGAGGAACCATCACTAACCTACGTTAGAGGAACCATCACTAAACTACGTTAGAGGAACCATCACTACGTTAGAGGAACCATCACTAACCTACGTTAGAGGAACCATCACTAACCTACGTTAGAGGAACCATCACTACGTTAGAGGAACCATCACTAACCTACGTTAGAGGAACCATCACTAACCTACGTTAGAGGAACCATCACTAACCTACGTTAGAGGAACCATCACTAACCTACGTTAGAGGAACCATCACTAACCTACGTTAGAGGAACCATCACTAACCTACGTTAGAGGAACCATCACTAACCTACGTTAGAGGAACCATCACTAACCTACGTTAGAGGAACCATCACTACGTTAGAGGAACCATCACTAACCTACGTTAGAGGAACCATCACTAACCTACGTTAGAGGAACCATCACTAACCTACGTTAGAGGAACCATCACTAACCTACGTTAGAGGAACCATCACTAACCTACGTTAGAGGAACCATCACTAACCTACGTTAGAGGAACCATCACTAACCTACGTTAGAGGAACCATCACTACGTTAGAGGAACCATCACTAACCTACGTTAGAGGAACCATCACTAACCTACGTTAGAGGAACCATCACTAACCTACGTTAGAGGAACCATCACTAACCTACGTTAGAGGAACCATCACTACGTTAGAGGAACCATCACTAACCTACGTTAGAGGAACCATCACTAACCTACGTTAGAGGAACCATCACTAACCTACGTTAGAGGAACCATCACTAACCTACGTTAGAGGAACCATCACTAACCTACGTTAGAGGAACCATCACTAACCTACGTTAGAGGAACCATCTCTAACCTACGTTAGAGGAACCATCACTAACCTACGTTAGAGGAACCATCACTAACCTACGTTAGAGGAACCATCACTAACCTACGTTAGAGGAACCATCACTACGTTAGAGGAACCATCACTACGTTAGAGGAACCATCACTAACTACGTTAGAGGAACCATCACTACGTTAGAGGAACCATCACTAACCTACGTTAGAGGAACCATCACTAACCTACGTTAGAGGAACCATCACTAACCTACGTTAGAGGAACCATCACTAACCTACGTTAGAGGAACCATCACTAACCTACGTTAGAGGAACCATCACTACGTTAGAGGAACCATCACTAACCTACGTTAGAGGAACCATCACTAACCTACGTTAGAGGAACCATCACTAACCTACGTTAGAGGAACCATCACTAACCTACGTTAGAGGAACCATCACTAACCTACGTTAGAGGAACCATCACTAACCTACGTTAGAGGAACCATCACTAACCTACGTTAGAGGAACCATCACTAACCTACGTTAGAGGAACCATCACTAACCTACGGAGGTTAAAGGAGTGCTAGCGTGACGTTGACAGACAGCGATTATTTTCCTTTATGTACATTTATTGTCAGGTTGTATGTGGTCTACTGTGAGCATAGATAGATAGATAGATAGATAGATAGATAGATAGATAGATAGATAGATAGATAGATAGATAGATAGATAGATAGATAGATAGATAGATAGATAGATAGATAGATAGATAGATAGATAGATAGATAGATAGATAGATAGATAGATAGATAGATAGATAGATAGATAGATAGATAGATAGATAGATAGATAGAGGGACGATGAGGGGACGATGAGGGGATGATGATGATGAGGGGATGATGAGGGGATGATGAGGGGACGATGAGGGGACGATGAGGGGACGATGAGGGGACGATGAGGGGATGATGATGATGAGGGGATGATGAGGGGATGATGAGGGGACGATGAGGGGATGATGAGGGGGTGATGAGGGGACGATGAGGGGACGATGAGGGGACGATGAGGGGATGATGAGGGGATGATGATGATGAGGGGATGATGAGGGGATGATGAGGGGATGATGAGGGGATGATGAGGGGATGATGAGGGGATGATGAGGGGGTGATGAGGGGACGATGAGGGGACGATGAGGGGACGATGAGGGGATGATGAGGGGATGATGAGGGGATGATGAGGGGACGATGAGGGGATGATGAGGGGATGATGAGGGGGTGATGAGGGGATGATGAGGGGACGATGAGGGGACGATGAGGGGATGATGAGGGGATGATGAGGGGATGATGAGGGGACGATGAGGGGACGATGAGGGGATGATGAGGGGGTGATGAGGGGACGATGAGGGGACGATGAGGGGACGATGAGGGGATGATGAGGGGATGATGAGGGGATGATGAGGGGACGATGAGGGGATGATGAGGGGATGATGAGGGGGTGATGAGGGGATGATGAGGGGATGATGAGGGGATGATGAGGGGAGGATGAGGGGACGATGAGGGGACGATGAGGGGACGATGAGGGGACGATGAGGGGACGATGAGGGGACGATGAGGGGACGATGAGGGGACGATGAGGGGACGATGAGGGGACGATGAGGATGAGGGGACGATGAGGGGACGATGAGGGGACGATGAGGATGAGGGGACGATGAGGGGACGATGAGGGGACGATGAGGATGAGGGGACGATGAGGGGATGATGAGGGGGTGATGAGGGGACGATGAGGGGATGATGAGGGGATGATGAGGATGAGGGGACGATGAGGGGACGATGAGGGGATGATGAGGGGACGATGAGGGGACGATGAGGGGATGATGAGGGGATGATGAGGGGATGATGAGGGGATGATGAGGGGATGATGAGGGGACGATGAGGGGATGATGAGGGGACGATGAGGGGATGATGAGGGGACGATGAGGGGACGATGAGGGGATGATGAGGGGATGATGAGGGGATGATGAGGGGATGATGAGGATGAGGGGACGATGAGGGGATGATGAGGGGATGATGAGGGGACGATGAGGGGACGATGAGGGGATGATGAGGGGATGATGAGGGGATGATGAGGGGATGAGGGGATGATGAGGATGAGGGGACGATGAGGGGATGATGAGGGGATGATGAGGGGATGAGGGGATGATGAGGATGAGGGGACGATGAGGGGATGATGAGGGGATGATGACGATGAGGGGATGATGAGGGGATGATGAGGGGATGATGAGGGGACGATGAGGGGATGATGAGGGGATGATGAGGGGACGATGAGGGGATGATGACGATGAGGGGATGATGAGGGGATGATGAGGGGATGATGAGGGGATGATGAGGGGATGAGGGGATGATGAGGATGAGGGGATGATGAGGGGATGATGAGGGGACGATGAGGGGATGATGAGGGGATGATGAGGGGATGATGAGGGGATGAGGGGATGATGAGGGGACGATGAGGGGATGATGAGGGGATGATGAGGGGATGAGGGGATGATGAGGATGAGGGGACGATGAGGGGATGATGAGGGGATGATGAGGGGATGATGAGGGGACGATGAGGGGATGATGAGGGGATGATGAGGGGACGATGAGGGGATGATGACGATGAGGGGATGATGAGGGGATGATGAGGGGATGATGAGGGGATGATGAGGGGATGATGAGGGGACGATGAGGGGATGATGACGATGAGGGGATGATGAGGGGATGATGAGGGGATGATGAGGGGATGATGAGGGGATGATGAGGGGATGATGAGGGGATGATGAGGATGAGGGGATGATGAGGGGACGATGAGGGGATGATGAGGGGACGATGAGGGGACGATGAGGGGACGATGAGGGGATTCTCTCCTTCTCCCTCCGGCTGGAGCTAGCGAGGATCCAGCAGAGAAGGAGGGGGAGACATTTGTTCAGCATCACGGTATCCTGACATGATTCCAGATGAACTGAATCTGGGATGGAACCCTCCTCTTTGCCAGCACCTCTTCCCTTCCCTAGCTAGTGTGCTGGTTCCCCTCCCTTTAGCGGAGGCCCCGGCAGCGCTAGCTGCTGTAGCAGCGCTAGCCGGGGATATGGAGGGTCTCTCCGTGAAGACGAGGCTCGGAGGAGGTGGAGGGAGGTTCGGGGGAGACGAGGGAGAGCTGGAGGAGGAGAGGGAAGGAGAGAGGCTGGCGGAGGAGAGGGAAGGAGAGAGGGAAGGAGAGAGGAGGTTCGGGGGAGACGAGGGAGAGCTGGAGGAGGAGAGGGAAGGAGAGAGGGAAGCAGAGAGGCTGCAGAAGCCCCGCTGAGCCTCCATGCTGCGTGCAGCTCGGGCTGCCTGACAGTTGTGCTCAGCCTTCACTGTAATAATGAATAAAAGGAAACTCCCTGCAGATTACACATCTTCCGTGTTTTGACATTGACCTTAATACATAATTTAAACACAAAGCCTGAAGGGTGTGTAACGAGATAAGAGAGGACCAGAGGATAGAAAAAAGATGCCTGGGTTAAAACACACAGGCCAAGAACACGAAGAAGAAAGCTCAGATTTACCGACTCCGATATGATGGAGCCGGAGAAGACCGGCGGATTATTCAGCAGGACCAGGACGCTTGGTAAGACGTTTGGGAGGGACGTTTGGGGGAGACATTTGGGTGAGACGTTTGGGAGGGACGATTGGGAGAGACGTTTGGGGGAGACGTTTGGTAGAGACGTTTGGGGGAGACGTTTGGTAGAGACGTTTGGGGGAGACGTTTGGTAGAGACGTTTGGGAGAGACGTTTGGTAGAGACGTTTGGGGGAGACGTTTGGGTGAGACGTTTGGGAGAGACGTTTGGTAGAGACGTTTGGGGGAGACGTTTGGGGGAGACGTTTGGGGGAGACGTTTGGGGGAGAAGTTTGGGGGAGACGTTTGGGGGAGACGTTTGGGAGAGACGTTTGGTAGAGACGTTTGGGGGAGACGTTTGGGGGAGACGTTTGGGGGAGACGTTTGGGGGAGACGTTTGGGGGAGATGTTTGGTAGAGATGTTTGGGGTAGACGATTGGGGGAGACGTTTGGGGGAGACGTTTGGTAGAGACGTTTGGTAGAGATGTTTGGGGTAGACGATTGGGGGAGACGTTTGGTAGAGACGTTTGGTAGAGATGTTTGGGGTAGACGATTGGGGGAGACGTTTGGGGGAGACGTTTGGTAGAGATGTTTGGGGTAGACGATTGGGGGAGACGTTTGGTAGAGATGTTTGGGGTAGACGATTGGGGGAGACGTTTGGTAGAGACGTTTGGTAGAGACGTTTGGGGTAGACGATTGGGGGAGACGTTTGGGGGAGACGTTTGGTAGAGACGTTTGGGGGAGACGTTTGGGGGAGACGTTTGGGGGAGACGTTTGGGGGAGACGTTTGGGGGAGACGTTTGGGAGAGACGTTTGGGGGAGACGTTTGGGGGAGACGTTTGGGGGAGACGTTTGGGGGAGACGTTTGGGAGAGACGTTTGGTAGAGACGTTTGGGGGAGACGTTTGGTAGAGACGTTTGGGGGAGACGTTTGGAGGAGACGTTTGGGGGAGACGTTTGGGGGAGACGTTTGGGGGAGACGTTTGGGGGAGACGTTTGGTAGAGACGTTTGGGGGAGACGTTTGGGGGAGACGTTTGGGGGAGACGTTTGGGGGAGACGTTTGGGGGAGATGTTTGGTAGAGATGTTTGGGGTAGACGATTGGGGGAGACGTTTGGGGGAGACGTTTGGTAGAGACGTTTGGTAGAGACGTTTGGGAGAGACGTTTGGTAGAGACGTTTGGGGGAGACGTTTGGGGGAGACGTTTGGGGGAGACGTTTGGGGGAGACGTTTGGGGGAGATGTTTGGTAGAGATGTTTGGGGTAGACGATTGGGGGAGACGTTTGGGGGAGACGTTTGGTAGAGACGTTTGGTAGAGATGTTTGGGGTAGACGATTGGGGGAGACGTTTGGTAGAGACGTTTGGTAGAGATGTTTGGGGTAGACGATTGGGGGAGACGTTTGGTAGAGACGTTTGGTAGAGACGTTTGGGGTAGACGATTGGGGGAGACGTTTGGGGGAGACGTTTGGTAGAGACGTTTGGGGGAGACGTTTGGGGGAGACGTTTGGGGGAGACGTTTGGGGGAGACGTTTGGGGGAGACGTTTGGGAGAGACGTTTGGGGGAGACGTTTGGGGGAGACGTTTGGGGGAGACGTTTGGGAGAGACGTTTGGTAGAGACGTTTGGGGGAGACGTTTGGTAGAGACGTTTGGGTGAGACGTTTGGGGGAGACGTTTGGGGGAGACGTTTGGGGGAGACGTTTGGTAGAGACGTTTGGGGGAGACGTTTGGTAGAGACGTTTGGGGGAGACGTTTGGAGGAGACGTTTGGGGGAGACGTTTGGGGGAGACGTTTGGGGGAGACGTTTGGGGGAGACGTTTGGTAGAGACGTTTGGGGGAGACGTTTGGTAGAGACGTTTGGGAGGGACGATTGGGGGAGACGTTTGGTAGAGACGTTTGGGGGAGACGTTTGGGGGAGACGTTTGGGGGAGACATTTGGTACAGACGTTTGGGGGAGACGTTTGGTAGAGACGTTTGGGGGAGACGTTTGGGGGAGACGTTTGGGGGAGACGTTTGGTAGAGACGTTTGGGGGAGACGTTTGGTAGAGACGTTTGGGGGAGACGTTTGGGGGAGACGTTTGGGAGGGACGATTGGGGGAGACGTTTGGGGGAGACGTTTGGGGGAGACGTTTGGGGGAGACGTTTGGGGGAGACGTTTGGGGGAGACGTTTGGGGGAGACGTTTGGGGGAGACGTTTGGTAGAGATGTTTGGGAGAGACGTTTGGGGGAGACGTTTGGGGGAGACATTTGGTACAGACGTTTGGGGGAGACGTTTGGTAGAGACGTTTGGGGGAGACGTTTGGGGGAGACGTTTGGGGGAGACGTTTGGTAGAGACGTTTGGGGGAGACGTTTGGTAGAGACGTTTGGGGGAGACGTTTGGGGGAGACGTTTGGGAGGGACGATTGGGGGAGACGTTTGGGGGAGACGTTTGGGGGAGACGTTTGGGGGAGACGTTTGGGGGAGACGTTTGGGGGAGACGTTTGGTAGAGACGTTTGGGGGAGACGTTTGGGAGAGACGTTTGGGGGAGACGTTTGGTAGAGACGTTTGGGGGAGACGTTTGGGAGAGACGTTTGGGGGAGACGTTTGGTAGAGACGTTTGGGGGAGACGTTTGGGAGAGACGTTTGGGGGAGACGTTTGGTAGAGACGTTTGGGGGAGACGTTTGGGGGAGACGTTTGGTAGAGACGTTTGGGGGAGACGTTTGGGAGAGATGTTTGGGGGAGACGTTTGGGAGAGACGTTTGGTAGAGACGTTTGGGGGAGACGTTTGGGGGAGACGATTGGGGGAGACGTTTGGTAGAGACGTTTGGGGGAGACGTTTGGTAGAGACGTTTGGGGGAGACGTTTGGGGGAGACGTTTGGGGGAGACGTTTGGGGGAGACGTTTGGGAGAGACGTTTGGGAGAGACGTTTGGGAGAGACGTTTGGGGGAGACGTTTGGGAGAGACGTTTGGGGGAGACGTTTGGGAGAGACGTTTGGGAGAGACGTTTGGGGGAGACGTTTGGGGGAGACGTTTGGGGGAGACGTTTGGGGGAGACGTTTGGGGGAGACATTTGGTAGAGACGTTTGGGGGAGACGTTTGGGGGAGACATTTGGGAGAGACGTTTGGGAGAGACTTTTGGGGGAGACGTTTGGGGGAGACGTTTGGGGGAGACGTTTGGGGGAGACGTTTGGGGGAGACGTTTGGGGGAGACATTTGGTAGAGACGTTTGGGGGAGACGTTTGGTAGAGACGTTTGGGGGAGACGTTTGGGAGAGACGTTTGGGGGAGACGTTTGGGGGAGACGTTTGGGGGAGACGTTTGGGGGAGACGTTTGGGGGAGACGTTTGGTAGAGACGTTTGGGGGAGACGTTTGGGAGAGACGTTTGGGGGAGACGTTTGGGGGAGACGTTTGGGGGAGACGTTTGGTAAAGACGTTTGGGGGAGATGTTTGGGTGAGACGTTTGGGGGAGACGTTTGGGGGAGACGTTTGGGGGAGACGTTTGGGGGAGACATTTGGGAGGGACGATTGGGGGAGACGTTTGGGTGAGACGTTTGGTAGAGACGTTTGGGGGAGACGTTTGGGGGAGACGTTTGGGGGAGACGTTTGGGGGAGACGTTTGGGGGAGACGTTTGGGGGAGACATTTGGGGGAGACGTTTGGTAGAGACGTTTGGGAGAGACGTTTGGGGGAGACGTTTGGGGGAGATGTTTGGTAGAGACGTTTGGTAGAGACGTTTGGTAGAGACGTTTGGGGGAGACGTTTGGTAGAGACGTTTGGGGGAGACGTTTGGTAGAGACGTTTGGTAGAGATGTTTGGTAGAGACGTTTGGTAGAGACGTTTAGGGGAGACGTTTGGGGGAGACGATTGGGGGAGATGTTTGGAGGAGACGTTTTGTAGAGACGTTTGGTAGAGACGTTTGGTAGAGACGTTTGGGGGAGACGTTTGGTAGAGACGTTTGGTAGAGACGTTTGGTAGAGACGTTTGGGGGAGACGTTTGGTAGAGATGTTTGGGGGAGATGTTTTGTAGAGACGTTTGGGGGAGACGTTTGGGGGAGACGTTTGGTAGAGACGTTTGGGGAAGACGTTTGGTAGAGACGTTTGGGGGAGACGTTTGGGGGAGACGATTGGGGAAGACGTTTGGTAGAGACGTTTGGGGGAGACGTTTGGTAGAGACGTTTGGGGGAGACGTTTGGGAGAGACGTTTGGGAGAAATGTTTGGTAGAGACGTTTGGGGGAGACGTTTGGTAGAGACGTTTGGGGGAGACGTTTGGTAGAGATGTTTGTGGGGGATGTTTTGTAGAGACGTTTGGGGGAGACGTTTGGGGGAGACGATTGGGAGAGACGTTTGGGAGAGACGTTTGGGAGAAATGTTTGGTAGAGACGTTTGGGAGAGACGTTTGGGGTAGACGATTGGGGGAGACGTTTGGTAGAGACGTTTGGTAGAGATGTTTGGGGTAGACGATTGGGGGAGACGTTTGGGGGAGACGTTTGGTAGAGATGTTTGGGGTAGACGATTGGGGGAGACGTTTGGTAGAGATGTTTGGGGTAGACGATTGGGGGAGACGTTTGGTAGAGACGTTTGGTAGAGACGTTTGGGGTAGACGATTGGGGGAGACGTTTGGGGGAGACGTTTGGTAGAGACGTTTGGGGGAGACGTTTGGGGGAGACGTTTGGGGGAGACGTTTGGGGGAGACGTTTGGGGGAGACGTTTGGGAGAGACGTTTGGGGGAGACGTTTGGGGGAGACGTTTGGGGGAGACGTTTGGGGGAGACGTTTGGGAGAGACGTTTGGTAGAGACGTTTGGGGGAGACGTTTGGTAGAGACGTTTGGGGGAGACGTTTGGAGGAGACGTTTGGGGGAGACGTTTGGGGGAGACGTTTGGGGGAGACGTTTGGGGGAGACGTTTGGTAGAGACGTTTGGGGGAGACGTTTGGGGGAGACGTTTGGGGGAGACGTTTGGGGGAGACGTTTGGGGGAGATGTTTGGTAGAGATGTTTGGGGTAGACGATTGGGGGAGACGTTTGGGGGAGACGTTTGGTAGAGACGTTTGGTAGAGACGTTTGGGAGAGACGTTTGGTAGAGACGTTTGGGGGAGACGTTTGGGGGAGACGTTTGGGGGAGACGTTTGGGGGAGACGATTGGGGGAGACGTTTGGGGGAGACGTTTGGTAGAGACGTTTGGTAGAGATGTTTGGGGTAGACGATTGGGGGAGACGTTTGGTAGAGACGTTTGGTAGAGATGTTTGGGGTAGACGATTGGGGGAGACGTTTGGGGGAGACGTTTGGTAGAGATGTTTGGGGTAGACGATTGGGGGAGACGTTTGGGGGAGACGTTTGGTAGAGACGTTTGGGGGAGACGTTTGGGGGAGACGTTTGGGGGAGACGTTTGGGGGAGACGTTTGGGGGAGACGTTTGGGAGAGACGTTTGGGGGAGACGTTTGGGGGAGACGTTTGGGGGAGACGTTTGGGGGAGACGTTTGGGAGAGACGTTTGGTAGAGACGTTTGGGGGAGACGTTTGGTAGAGACGTTTGGGTGAGACGTTTGGGGGAGACGTTTGGGGGAGACGTTTGGGGGAGACGTTTGGTAGAGACGTTTGGGGGAGACGTTTGGTAGAGACGTTTGGGGGAGACGTTTGGAGGAGACGTTTGGGGGAGACGTTTGGGGGAGACGTTTGGGGGAGACGTTTGGGGGAGACGTTTGGTAGAGACGTTTGGGGGAGACGTTTGGTAGAGACGTTTGGGAGGGACGATTGGGGGAGACGTTTGGTAGAGACGTTTGGGGGAGACGTTTGGGGGAGACGTTTGGGGGAGACATTTGGTACAGACGTTTGGGGGAGACGTTTGGTAGAGATGTTTGGGGGAGACGTTTGGGGGAGACGTTTGGTAGAGACGTTTGGTAGAGACGTTTGGGGGAGACGTTTGGGGGAGACGTTTGGGGGAGACGTTTGGTAGAGACGTTTGGGGGAGACGTTTGGTAGAGACGTTTGGGGGAGACGTTTGGGGGAGACGTTTGGGAGGGACGATTGGGGGAGACGTTTGGGGGAGACGTTTGGGGGAGACGTTTGGGGGAGACGTTTGGGGGAGACGTTTGGGGGAGACGTTTGGGGGAGACGTTTGGGGGAGACGTTTGGGGGAGACGTTTGGTAGAGATGTTTGGGAGAGACGTTTGGGGGAGACGTTTGGGGGAGACATTTGGTACAGACGTTTGGGGGAGACGTTTGGTAGAGACGTTTGGGGGAGACGTTTGGGGGAGACGTTTGGGGGAGACGTTTGGTAGAGACGTTTGGGGGAGACGTTTGGTAGAGACGTTTGGGGGAGACGTTTGGGGGAGACGTTTGGGGGAGACGTTTGGGGGAGACGTTTGGGGGAGACGTTTGGGGGAGACGTTTGGGGGAGACGTTTGGGGGAGACGTTTGGTAGAGACGTTTGGGGGAGACGTTTGGGGGAGACGTTTGGTAGAGACGTTTGGGGGAGACGTTTGGGAGAGACGTTTGGGGGAGACGTTTGGGGGAGACGTTTGGGAGAGACGTTTGGTAGAGACGTTTGGGGGAGACGTTTGGGGGAGACGATTGGGGGAGACGTTTGGTAGAGACGTTTGGGGGAGACGTTTGGTAGAGACGTTTGGGGGAGACGTTTGGGGGAGACGTTTGGGGGAGACGTTTGGGGGAGACGTTTGGGAGAGACGTTTGGGAGAGACGTTTGGGAGAGACGTTTGGGGGAGACGTTTGGGAGAGACGTTTGGGGGAGACGTTTGGGAGAGACGTTTGGGAGAGACGTTTGGGGGAGACGTTTGGGGGAGACGTTTGGGGGAGACGTTTGGGGGAGACGTTTGGGGGAGACATTTGGTAGAGACGTTTGGGGGAGACGTTTGGGGGAGACATTTGGGAGAGACGTTTGGGAGAGACTTTTGGGGGAGACGTTTGGGGGAGACGTTTGGGGGAGACGTTTGGGGGAGACGTTTGGGGGAGACGTTTGGGGGAGACATTTGGTAGAGACGTTTGGGGGAGACGTTTGGTAGAGACGTTTGGGGGAGACGTTTGGGAGAGACGTTTGGGGGAGACGTTTGGGGGAGACGTTTGGGGGAGACGTTTGGGGGAGACGTTTGGGGGAGACGTTTGGTAGAGACGTTTGGGGGAGACGTTTGGGAGAGACGTTTGGGGGAGACGTTTGGGGGAGACGTTTGGGGGAGACGTTTGGTAAAGACGTTTGGGGGAGATGTTTGGGTGAGACGTTTGGGGGAGACGTTTGGGGGAGACGTTTGGGGGAGACGTTTGGGGGAGACATTTGGGAGGGACGATTGGGGGAGACGTTTGGGTGAGACGTTTGGTAGAGACGTTTGGGGGAGACGTTTGGGGGAGACGTTTGGGGGAGACGTTTGGGGGAGACGTTTGGGAGAGACGTTTGGGAGAGATGTTTGGGGGAGACGATTGGGAGAGACGTTTGGGGGAGACGTTTGGGGGAGACGATTGGGGGAGACGTTTGGGGGAGACGTTTGGTAGAGACGTTTGGGGGAGACGTTTGGGGGAGACGTTTGGGGGAGACGTTTGGGGGAGACGTTTGGGGGAGACATTTGGGGGAGACGTTTGGTAGAGACGTTTGGGAGAGACGTTTGGGGGAGACGTTTGGGGGAGATGTTTGGTAGAGACGTTTGGTAGAGACGTTTGGTAGAGACGTTTGGGGGAGACGTTTGGTAGAGACGTTTGGGGGAGACGTTTGGTAGAGACGTTTGGTAGAGATGTTTGGTAGAGACGTTTGGTAGAGACGTTTAGGGGAGACGTTTGGGGGAGACGATTGGGGGAGATGTTTGGAGGAGACGTTTTGTAGAGACGTTTGGTAGAGACGTTTGGTAGAGACGTTTGGGGGAGACGTTTGGTAGAGACGTTTGGTAGAGACGTTTGGTAGAGACGTTTGGGGGAGACGTTTGGTAGAGATGTTTGGGGGAGATGTTTTGTAGAGACGTTTGGGGGAGACGTTTGGGGGAGACGTTTGGTAGAGACGTTTGGGGAAGACGTTTGGTAGAGACGTTTGGGGGAGACGTTTGGGGGAGACGATTGGGGAAGACGTTTGGTAGAGACGTTTGGGGGAGACGTTTGGTAGAGACGTTTGGGGGAGACGTTTGGGAGAGACGTTTGGGAGAAATGTTTGGTAGAGACGTTTGGGGGAGACGTTTGGTAGAGACGTTTGGGGGAGACGTTTGGTAGAGATGTTTGGGGGAGATGTTTTGTAGAGACGTTTGGGGGAGACGTTTGGGGGAGACGATTGGGAGAGACGTTTGGGAGAGACGTTTGGGAGAAATGTTTGGTAGAGACGTTTGGGAGAGACGTTTGGGGGAGACGTTTGGGGGAGATGTTTGGGGGAGATGTTTGGGTGAGACGTTTGGTAGAGACGTTTGGGGGAGACAATTGGGGGAGATGTTTGGAGGAGATGTTTGGGTGAGACGTTTTGTAGAGACGTTTGGGGGAGACGTTTGGTAGAGACTTTGGTAGAGATGTTTGGTAGAGATGTTTGGAGAGATGTTTGGAGGAGACGATTGGGAGAGACGTTTGGGGGAGACGTTTGGGGGAGACGTTTGGTAGAGACTTTGGTAGAGATGTTTGGTAGAGATGTTTGGAGAGATGTTTGGAGGAGACGATTGGGAGAGACGTTTGGGAGAGACGTTTGGGAGAGACGTTTGGGAGAGACGTTTGGGGGAGATGTTTGGGGGAGATGTTTGGGTGAGACGTTTGGTAGAGACGTTTGGGGGAGACGATTGGGGGAGATGTTTGGAGGAGATGTTTGGGTGAGACGTTTTGTAGAGACGTTTGGGGGAGACGTTTGGTAGAGACTTTGGTAGAGATGTTTGGTAGAGATGTTTGGAGAGATGTTTGGAGGAGACGATTGGGAGAGACGTTTGGGAGAGACGTTTGGGGGAGACATTCGGGGGAGACATTCGGGGGAGACATTCGGGGGAGATGTTTGGGGGAGGGTTAGGGGACACGGCTTCCTCTCCCCGCCAGTTCTGCCAAACCTCTTTAGTGGACGGGACTTCCTGCTGCTGGTCACCTGACGTCGATAGCTCCGCCCCTGCTCAGTCCGTAGTCCCCCCTCAAGGGATGTTAGTGTTAAATAACATAAATAACAAATAAAATGAAATAAAATTATAAGAAAAGAGGTAAAATATAGAAAGCACAAGTTGTTAAAAGATAAGGGCAGTAGAGTCCTGATGGTAAGTATTTAATTTAGGACCCGGTGCTAACAAACCAAACCTCCGTCAGGGCGAGCGCCGTCTCCTCCTACGAGGAAAACACCAGGAAGTTTCAGTCGATGCTTCTACGTTTAACCAGAACATAAATGTTCCTCTTCGTTCTTTCTGAATCTCCACGTGTTTTTGTCTCGTGTTGGGGAAATGCTGCTCAATCGGTTCTGTCTAATTAAGGAGATGATTACGTGGCCTGCTAGGTGCTGTGAAACACAGATATGGAATATGAATTAAAGATCCTGTAACCCCCCCATCGTCTCCAACCCTTTCGTCTCCGGCTTTACAGACAGCTCTGTAATTGAAGCAGCATGTCAAAGTCGTCCTCCCGTCCACATGTAGCCCTCTGATTCACACTCTTCTCATTAGTGTCATAATTACCTCTGGTTGAACACGAGGCTCTGAGCGAGCGGCTCACCCGGTGTTAAGGTGAGAGCGGGGCCCCGGGGCCCTCGGGTGGGGGGTGGGGGTGCAGGCTGACCTCCAGCCCAGCAGGGGGCGCTGCCCACATGTTGTTCACAGCTCTGCAGTCTTTTTAAAGGCTACGTGCTGCTTTGTAAGGTAACAAGCTGCTGCAAAAGGGAAACTAATTGGTTAATAAATGAAACATAAAAGAAACGCCAGCTGGAGGAGACGAGCTCAGACAATTCTCCTCAAAGAATTCATCTCTTTTGTCATTCACGTCTTCTGAAATGTGCCTGTTTCTTTGAACATCCTCCATGATTGACCTGAACATCCTCCATGATGGACCTGAACATCCTCCATGATGGACCTGAACATCCTCCATGATGGACCTGAACATCCTCCATGATGGACCTGAACATCCTCCATGATGGACCTGAACATCCTCCATGATGGACCTGAACATCCTCCATGATGGACCTGAACATCCTCCATGATGGACCTGAACATCCTCCATGATGGACCTGAACATCCTCCATGATGGACCTGAACATCCTCCATGATGGACCTGAACATCCTCCATGATGGACCTGAACATCCTCCATGATGGACCTGAACATCCTCCATGATGGACCTGAACATGATGGACCTGAACATCCTCCATGATGGACCTGAACATCCTCCATGATGGACCTGAACATGATGGACCTGAACATCCTCCATGATGGACCTGAACATCCTCCATGATGGACCTGAACATCCTCCATGATGAACATCCTCCATGATGGACCTGAACATCCTCCATGATGAACATCCTCCATGATGGACCTGAACATCCTCCATGATGGACCTGAACATCCTCCATGATGGACCTGAACATCCTCCATGATGGACCTGAACATGATGGACCTGAACATCCTCCATGATGGACCTGAACATCCTCCATGATGGACCTGAACATGATGGACCTGAACATCCTCCATGATGGACCTGAACATCCTCCATGATGGACCTGAACATCCTCCATGATGGACCTGAACATCCTCCATGATGGACCTGAACATCCTCCATGATGAACATCCTCCATGATGGACCTGAACATCCTCCATGATGAACATCCTCCATGATGGACCTGAACATCCTCCATGATGAACATCCTCCATGATGGACCTGAACATCCTCCATGATGAACATCCTCCATGATGGACCTGAACATCCTCCATGATGAACATCCTCCATGATGGACCTGAACATCCTCCATGATGAACATCCTCCATGATGGACCTGAACATCCTCCATGATGGACCTGAACATCCTCCATGATGGACCTGAACATCCTCCATGATGGACCTGAACATCCTCCATGATGGACCTGAACATCCTCCATGATGGACCTGAACATCCTCCATGATGGACCTGAACATCCTCCATGATGGACCTGAACATCCTCCATGATGGACCTGAACATGATGGACCTGAACATCCTCCATGATGGACCTGAACATCCTCCATGATGGACCTGAACATCCTCCATGATGGACCTGAACATCCTCCATGATGGACCTGAACATCCTCCATGATGAACATCCTCCATGATGGACCTGAACATCCTCCATGATGAACCTGAACATCCTCCATGATGGACCTGAACATCCTCCATGATGGACCTGAACATCCTCCATGATGGACCTGAACATCCTCCATGATGGACCTGAACATCCTCCATGATGGACCTGAACATCCTCCATGATGGACCTGAACATCCTCCATGATGAACATCCTCCATGATGGACCTGAACATCCTCCATGATGAACATCCTCCATGATGGACCTGAACATCCTCCATGATGAACATCCTCCATGATGGACCTGAACATCCTCCATGATGGACCTGAACATCCTCCATGATGGACCTGAACATCCTCCATGATGGACCTGAACATCCTCCATGATGGACCTGAACATCCTCCATGATGGACCTGAACATCCTCCATGATGGACCTGAACATCCTCCATGATGGACCTGAACATCCTCCATGATGGACCTGAACATCCTCCATGATGGACCTGAACATCCTCCATGATGGACCTGAACATCCTCCATGATGGACCTGAACATCCTCCATGATGGACCTGAACATCCTCCATGATGGACCTGAACATGGACCTGAACATCCTCCATGATGGACCTGAACATCCTCCATGACCTGAACATTCCACAGGGATCTAGAGCAGAAAACTGTTCTATTTGCCTTTAAAGCCCAGCAGAAACTGCTTCCAAACTGCATTCAGGACCTGTTCCAGATAAAAAAAAACGCTATGACCTGAGGGGGAAACTCATGTTTGAGACGACGACAGCAAGAACTAATATTAAAAAGAGATGTACATCAGTTAAGGCTAGAGAGATTTTGAATAGTTGTAATAAAAACCTAAAAATGTGTCGCTCTATCCTCAAGTTTAAGAAATTGTTTAAAGAAAATACTGTAAATAAATATAAAACACTATAATTATAAAGTATTCTATCAAAACCATTCTAGAATGTGAAACGTCAATTTTATATTTTGTCTTACTTATTTTTGTCTTCTTTATGTATTGTTTGTTTCCACGGAGTAAAAGTTAATGTCTCATATTTTTGCTGATCATAAGAAAAAAGAGTAGGCACTAGAAGCTATGGCTTCAGCTGCAGCTTTTCGGCAAAAGAAATGTTTTTTTTTTCCTTTTCATCTTGTTCTGCAAAAAGTGTGTACAAGCCGAAATAAAGATTCATAACATAACATAACATAACATCTATCCTGGGGTTCCACAGGGATCTATCCTGGGGTTCCACAGGGATCTATCCTGGGGTTCCACAGGGATCTATCCTGGTAACCTGGGGTTCCACAGGGATCTATACTGGGGTTCCACAGGGATCTATCCTGGGGTTCCACAGGGATCTATTGTTTAAAATCAACAATAAAACCCATTAAGGATCTTTGGTAGAACATTTTGTCTGGTTTTGGTGGACGAAAGTGAAGATACATTTTAGCAGTTTTTTTTGTAATCTACATTTTAGTCTGGTTTTTATTCCTCTACGATATTGCTAATTATCGTTTTCGTCACATGACCAGCATTTTCGTTGCGTCTCGTTTTCCTCAGGTGGTAAAGGTTCGTTGACGATGATATTTAGTCACAATTTTGCTTGACGAAAGCAACTTTACTCCACGGTGTGTGTGCGTGCGTGCGTGCGTGCGTGCGTGCGTGCGTGCGTGCGTGCGTGCGTGCGTGCGTGCGTGCGTGCGTGCGTGCGTGCGTGCGTGCGTGCGTGCGTGCGTGCGTGCGTGCGTGCGTGCGTGCGTGCGTGCGTGCGTGCGTGCGTGTGTGTGCCATCATGGCAGAGCCACAGTTATCACTGAAGCACCACTAATACTTTGGTTCTTTGCCATCAGGCTTTTCTCCTAGGACTGTGTCTTGGTCTCCATGTTGGTGTGTGTGTGTGTGTGTGTGTGTGTGTGTGTGATGCAGGGCGGTGCAGCTTCTGCAGCAGTAATCTAATGAGCCTGTAAACACACTCATTTGACATCATTAATTGGAGGGAGATCAGAGATTCAAAGGGGAGAGTGTGTGTGTGTGTGTGTGTGTGTGTGTGTGTGTGTGTGTGTGTGTGTGTGTGTGTGTGTGTGTGTGTGGTAGCTGGTGAAGGGCTCTCCCATCAGAGAGGGTACTTACTCCCAGATCAAAGATTTGGAGTGTGAATCCCTGATTATGCGACAGAGACACATTAGAGGCGTTTGAGCGAAGCGGCGTTCGGTCAGCAAACCTTCATCCCAGACGAGCTGCCGTCTGGTTTCTGGTTCCTGGTTCCGCCGTGACGGGAACCGTCCCAGTGGGAGGACAGGGACGTCCACAGGGGCCAGTTCTTGGCTCTGAAAATCCAGTATCATTTTAAACCCAGCACGTCTGCCGACTCTACTGTCAATTCAGTCGGCAGTGAGGAGACTTCCGCGCAATTTTGGCCGTTTCTTTCCTCAAAACTCACCCGAAAGAACAGCGAGGTGTTTTCTGTAGCCACCGAGTTCGCCAGACCCCAATCATTGAGGGGACTCTCAGTCCTCCGGACATCAGGCCCTCTTCTCTTCTCCACCTTCCTTGATGGGGGAATCCTCTTGTTGTGTGCACTTTAATCACCTTCGGTCCAGAAGAAAACAATCCGCTCACAGATGGGGTCCCTTCCTGGTCGCCAAATTGTGGTGGCAAAAATTGTTGTTCGTTCAATAAAGTGTTCAAAAACGAATGTCAGGACACGTCAGCTCTTTCTGGAGTTTTAATAAAGGCATTCATGAATGGGGTCACACAGTCATCTGATCAGAAGAGCATAGTTCAGCAAGGCTTTGAACAAAAGACTAAATATCTGTCACCCTGACATCCTGCCCGGCTCCATCACCTGATAGTGAGAGTGGTAAATTCCACAGGTGCTGTCTGGAAGGAGATCCTTCAGGTCCTTGCTCTTCCTGCCCCTGATAAGGCCACATGAATTGTCAGCATAGGAATGTTCACTTGAATAACATGATTGTGCTTTAGTTTTAAATCATACAAGACAAAATATATGTTATACCAAAATTTCCCATTACAACGTTTTGACCGTATAGAAACGTAATTCTGGACAGTTGTGTGAAATAAGACCTGGAAACAGGCATTGTGGTGTAGAATTGTCAAATTGGTTTAATTCACCGTACAAATCGTTACAGATTACTTTAGTAATCCTGTATTTGACCCGGTCTTTGTAGTTTTGACCGTATAGAAACGTAATTCCTGCCATTGTAAGAATGAGATGAAGCTGCTGGATCTACTGCCCTTACTGACTAACAACTGCTGCTTTTATTACTTTACCTCTTTTATGTTCATTTTACGTACACATCATTGTAATTTGTATCAAATGGTTGAATGGACTTCACTGAGTCTAAGGAGAAAATCACATATGTTAATATTTATAACAAAAGCATTACTGGGTAAACTACTGCTGTACATATCTAATTTATTAAAATATTACTCTAGTATTTAACACTAGATCATCAGAGAAAACAAGCACTGGAACAGAGTTGGTAAATCAGCATTTTCCTTTTATTCACCGCTAGCTTGGAATGAGCTACAACACAAACTCAACTTTAATATTTATCCTCTCTTAACATGTTCAAACATGTGTTAAAATCAGTTTTCACAGAACAATGTCATTGTTTTTAATCAAGTGTCATTATTTGTTATGAATTCTTTTTAGCTTTCTGATCCTTGTATGTTTTATGTTTGTTTGTTTCTTGTTTTGATATGTTTTAATTCTTTTTGTAAAGTTACTTGTCCTTGTATGTATTTTATTTTATATGAAACTGAATTTATTTTTCTGCTGCATCTTGACCAGGACTCAATGGGACTTTCCTGGATAAATAAAGGATAAATAAAAATAAAAATGTCATGTTATTTGTTATTTATGTTTTAATTGTGTCTTGCCACTTTTAATGTTGATGTAAAGCACTTTGAATGACCTGGTGTTGAATTGTGCTGTACAGATAAACTTGCCTTGCCTAAACTACGGTGGCCGAGACCATTACTGAAAATAAAAGTAACGCTGCAAACAGAAACAAACGCCGCTGCAAATAAAATAAAAGCTTAGCAAATAAAAGAAACGCTGCAAACAAAAAGAAACGCCGCTGCAAATAAAATAAACGCTTAGCAAATAAAATAAACGCTGCAAACAAAAAGAAACCCTGCAGCAAATTACCGGGGACTATTTTTGCCGATGCACCATTGTTGCACATTAAAAATGACACCTAGCGACGTTGAACACAAACCTTTTCACTTATTTTCGTTCGTTGTTCTTCTTATTCCTCGCTCTTCTTATCTCTTCCTTTTCACTTACGTCCTCTTTGTCTTCTTCTCCTCTCACGTAAAACACACCAGTGCATCAGCAAAAATAGTCCCCGGTAAATCACTTCCGTTGTGGCTTTTTTATTTGCATGGTTTTTTTATTTTATTTGCAGCAGCGTTTATTTTATTTGCAGCAGGGTTTCTTTATATTTGCAGCGTTTCTTTTATTTGCAAAGCCTTTGTTTTATTTGCAGCGGGGTTTCTTTTTATTTGCAGCGTTTCTTTCATTTGCAAAGTGTTTATTTTATTTGCAAAGCGTTTATTTTATTTGCAGCAGGGTTTCTTTTTATTTGCAGGGTTTCTTTAATTTTCAGCAACGGCGGGTCTCGGCCACCGTACTAAACATATGAGGACGTATTTGTGGCCGCGCATCCGCCGGCCGCTCTGAGGAAAGTTTGAGTCCTCCATTCGGACGTGTTTAACTTTAATCTTGACTGATTCAATCAGCTCCGTCAGCTGGATCTGAGCTGAGGGAACTAAAGCGCTGGAGTCCTCGGCCCAGACCGGTCCTTAATGATCCCCCCGCCGCCCCCCACCCGCCGCCGAGGCCCGCACCCTTGTTGGCTTTCATTTACCGGAGCGCCGGCGCCTGAACTCCCCTCATCGCACCTTTGTTCCCCCCGTTTCATGTTTCCCGGGGAGCTGAACGGTGTTTCTGCACACGGGATACTTTTGAGGGAGTAGTTTAGAGAGACTAGCGAGCGGCGGGATTCTTTCACTGCAAAACATTATGAAGATTTCAGTGTCTGCCTTTGATTCCGCGTTGACAGTTATCCTTCAGCCCTCCTTTAAAGTCCCACTTTCAGTCCCTAATGGCTGTCATGTCGCTGGCTCTCTGGACTCTCACTCCGAGTGTCATTGGCATAATGGTCGGCAGCCGTTGGCCTCTTTTGATCATCCATGCTGGAGCTGGAACAGTGAGGTGTGCGAGGTGTGTGTGTGTGTGTGTGTGTGTGTACGTTGATTGCGACTCTCCTCGGCTGCCACTCCCAGCCAGAGCTCCGCGACCGGAAATCTAAAATTCACTTTCAAATAGTTTTCCTCCTGTTCTTCATTGCTAATAGCCAAGCAGAGTGTGTGTGTGTGTGTGTGTGTGTGTGTGTGTGTGTGTGTGTGTGTGTGTGTGTGTGTGTGTGTGTGTGTGTGTGTGTGTGTGTGTGTGTGTGTGTGTGTGTGTGTGTGTGTACTCATTAAAGGAACAGTGCATGTTTCTACTGCATCAGCATCTCAGTCTCAGCCCAGTTTGGCTCTGCCTCAATAGTTGTGTCGACTCCAACAAAGGAGTGAGGAACTGCTGTGTGTGTGTGTGTGTGTGTGTGTGTGTGTGTGTGTGTGTGTGTGTGTGTGTGTGTGTGTGTGGAGGTGATGGCGAGCCGAGGCCTTGGACGGAGCCAGACTCCAGTTCAAACGTTTCACGCGTATCAAGCCGGTCCAAGATAAATTCACAGCAAACCCGGCCAGAAACAAGAGACATCTAAGAGCAGCCGTCGGGGCCAGAACACATCCACAGGAGCTGGGAACCGGGCCCAGTAACCGGGCCCAGGGAACCAGGTCCGGGGAACCAGGATCTCAAACATCCTGGACGCCTCTGTCTGGAGATGCAGGTGAGGCTCTGCTCCGTCCCGGTCCCAGCATCCGGGGCCCGGCAGCATCTGCGGCCCCGGTCCAGATGTTGTAAAAAATTCAGACTCCTAGCTAAAGGCGTTAGTGAACTATGCAAAAAAAGACACAAAATAGGCCCTGTTCCATTAGTCAGGAGGCTCTCAGAGCTAGAGGTTTCTACACCCTTCTAACCAGCCAGGACGTTTTGGAGGAAACACTGTTGCAGAAGTCATAGAAATCTGTTTATAATATGTTGTTTGGGGGCATCCCCTGAACAGACAGACGTTAGTTTGGTGCAGATCAGACCTGTACTTTTCGATGGGCGGGGCTTTGAAACGTCACCTTTTCCAACATTCAAACGGACACCGTTGCCACAATATTTGACCAAACAAAGTAAAACTCGACCTGTGGCCTCCATATGGGGCCTAGATTGGGCTTGCCAAGTCTCAACTCTGAACCCTCTGCAATGCCAACTAGCTCTGTGGAAGTCGTACAGCCACGGGACCAAAATATCCTAGCAAAGGGCCTTCTGCATTGCAACATAGTCAAAAATCAGCCTCCCAGCTCAAAGCGTTAGTGAATTATTCAAAAAACACACAAAACAGGCCTGAAAAAGGCACCACACACGGTGACCTTTGGCACTTCCGAAGGTCGCACGGGTTTGGACCTCGGCACAGTGGATGAGAGTCAGCTCCTGATACAGAGTCTAGAATTTCAGCCTCCTAGCTCAAAGCGTTAGCGAACTGTGCAAAAAAAGACACGAAATAGTCTTCGCAGCCCAGAAAAGCAACAGACGCGGTGACCTTTGACACTTCCGAAGGTCACACAGATCTGAAACTCGGCACAGTGGATGAAAGTCACCTCCTGATATAGAGTCTAGAATTTCAGCCTCCTAGCTCAAAGCGTTAGTGAACTGGTTTTAGGTTTTAAAAGTCTAGCTAAATACATAAAAAAGGGAGGTGAGGTGTGAGCTTCATGACAAAACTTCTGTGCCTACTGAGCATTAATAACATGGGGTATGCCATAGAAAGGGGCGATAACAGCCTCCTGCGCCTACTAGTAGGTAGAGTAGGGCCCTACTGGCCCATATCTATGGGATGATTGTTATCGTTTTGTCCTTCATTCAATGGTATGACAGCAGTCAAATCGGGTAACGGATCCCATTGACTTTGCATGGTACAATATCCGTGGTGCTCCCATTAAAACCTCAATAAAACACTGTTAAAACAGCGTTAAAAACATGGTCATAAAACTGACAGTAACAAACAGTACCTTGCACGACAAAAACTCATAATTTAGCCACTATAACAAAGAATAATATATAAATAATAATAATGTCACGGAATTATACCACTTTCCGTGTTGGTACCACGGAAAATAGTGGTGAGAGGTCGTGGGCATTTCATGGATTTTTGTGAGATCAGGTTGAAATTAAGCCAAAAATCTGGGTGTAATTATTGACTCAGACCTGAACTTCAACAGCCATCTAAAGTTTATCACTAAATCTGCCTATTACCACCTAAAAAACATTGCTAGAATTAAGGGGATTCTGTCTAAACAAGACATGAAAAAACGTATTCATGCATTCATTTTCTGTAGGTTGGACTATTGCAATGGCATCTTTACAGGCCTTAACAAGAAATCACAGGAACGGGAACAGGAAACTGGACAACATTACACCAGGAAACTGGACCACATTACACCAGGAAACTGGACCACATTACACCAGGAAACTGGACCAGGAAGCTGGACCATATTACACCAGGAAACTGGACCATATTACACCAGGAAACTGGACCATATTACACCAGGAAACTGGACCATATTACACCAGGAAACTGGACCACATTACACCAGGAAACTGGACCATATTACACCAGGAAACTGGACCACATTACACCAGGAAACTGGACCATATTACACCAGGAAACTGGACCACATTACACCAGGAAACTGGACCATATTACACCAGGAAACTGGACCACATTACACCAGGAAACTGGACCATATTACACCAGGAAACTGGACCATATTACACCAGGAAACTGGACCATATTACACCAGGAAACTGGACCATATTACACCAGGAAACTGGACCACATTACACCAGGAAACTGGACCATATTACACCAGGAAACTGGACCACATTACACCACAAAACTGGACCACATTACACCAGGAAACTGGACCACATTACATCAGGAAACTGGACCATATTACACCAGGAAACTGGACCATATTACACCAGGAAACTGGACCACATTACACCAGGAAACTGGACCATATTACACCAGGAAACTGGACCACATTACACCAGGAAACTGGACCATATTACACCAGGAAACTGGACCATTTTACACCAGGAAACTGGACCATATTACACCAGGAAACTGGACCATATTACACCAGGAAACTGGACCATATTACACCAGGAAACTGGACCACATTACACCAGGAAACTGGACCATATTACACCAGGAAACTGGACCATATTACACCAGGAAAATGGACCATATTACACCAGGAAACTGGACCATATTACACCAGGAAACTGGACCAGGAAACTGGACCACATTACACCAGGAAACTGGACCATATTACACCAGGAAACTGGACCATATTACACCAGGAAACTGGACCACATTACACCAGGAAACTGGACCATATTACACCAGGAAACTGGACCACATTACACCAGGAAACTGGACCAGGAAACTGGACCATATTACACCAGGAAACTGGACCAGGAAACTGGACCACATTACACCAGGAAACTGGACCAGGAAACTGGACCAGGAAACTGGACCAGGAAACTGGACCACATTACACCAGGAAACTGGACCAGGAAACTGGACCACATTACACCAGGAAACTGGACCAGGAAACTGGACCATATTACACCAGGAAACTGGACCATATTACACCAGGAAACTGGACCATATTACACCAGGAAACTGGACCATATTACACCAGGAAACTGGACCATATTACACCAGGAAACTGGACCATATTACACCAGGAAACTGGACCATATTACACCAGGAAACTGGACCATATTACACCAGGAAACTGGACCACATTACACCAGGAAACTGGACCACATTACACCAGGAAACTGGACCATATTAAACCAGGAAACTGGACCATATTACACCAGGAAACTGGACCACATTACACCAGGAAACTGGACCATATTACACCAGGAAACTGGACCACATTACACCAGGAAACTGGACCACATTACACCAGGAAACTGGACCATATTACACCAGGAAACTGGACCAAGAAACTGGACCATATTACACCCGGAAACTGGACCATATTACACCAGGAAACTGGACCATATTACACCAGGAAACTGGACCATATTACACCAGGAAACTGGACCATATTACACCAGGAAACTGGACCAGGAAACTGGACCACATTACACCAGGAAACTGGACCACGAAACTGGACCACATTACACCAGGAAACTGGACCAGGAAACTGGACCATATTACACCAGGAAACTGGACCACATTACACCAGGAAACTGGACCACATTACACCAGGAAACTGGACCACATTACACCAGGAAACTGGACCATATTACACCAGGAAACTGGACCAGGAAACTGGACCACATTACACCAGGAAACTGGACCACATTACACCAGGAAACTGGACCATATTACACCAGGAAACTTGACCACATTACACCAGGAAACTGGACCAGGAAACTGGACCACATTACACCAGGAAACTGGACCACATTACACCAGGAAACTGGACCAGGAAACTGGACCACATTACACCAGGAAACTGGACCACATTACACCAGGAAACTGGACCACATTACACCAGGAAACTGGACCATATTACACCAGGAAACTGGACCACATTACACCACAAAACTGGACCACATTACACCAGGAAACTGGACCACATTACATCAGGAAACTGGACCATATTACACCAGGAAACTGGACCATATTACACCAGGAAACTGGACCACATTACACCAGGAAACTGGACCATATTACACCAGGAAACTGGACCACATTACACCAGGAAACTGGACCATATTACACCAGGAAACTGGACCATTTTACACCAGGAAACTGGACCATATTACACCAGGAAACTGGACCATATTACACCAGGAAACTGGACCATATTACACCAGGAAACTGGACCACATTACACCAGGAAACTGGACCATATTACACCAGGAAACTGGACCATATTACACCAGGAAAATGGACCATATTACACCAGGAAACTGGACCATATTACACCAGGAAACTGGACCAGGAAACTGGACCACATTACACCAGGAAACTGGACCATATTACACCAGGAAACTGGACCATATTACACCAGGAAACTGGACCACATTACACCAGGAAACTGGACCATATTACACCAGGAAACTGGACCACATTACACCAGGAAACTGGACCAGGAAACTGGACCATATTACACCAGGAAACTGGACCAGGAAACTGGACCAGGAAACTGGACCACATTACACCAGGAAACTGGACCAGGAAACTGGACCACATTACACCAGGAAACTGGACCAGGAAACTGGACCATATTACACCAGGAAACTGGACCATATTACACCAGGAAACTGGACCATATTACACCAGGAAACTGGACCATATTACACCAGGAAACTGGACCATATTACACCAGGAAACTGGACCATATTACACCAGGAAACTGGACCATATTACACCAGGAAACTGGACCATATTACACCAGGAAACTGGACCACATTACACCAGGAAACTGGACCACATTACACCAGGAAACTGGACCATATTAAACCAGGAAACTGGACCATATTACACCAGGAAACTGGACCACATTACACCAGGAAACTGGACCATATTACACCAGGAAACTGGACCACATTACACCAGGAAACTGGACCACATTACACCAGGAAACTGGACCATATTACACCAGGAAACTGGACCAAGAAACTGGACCATATTACACCCGGAAACTGGACCATATTACACCAGGAAACTGGACCATATTACACCAGGAAACTGGACCATATTACACCAGGAAACTGGACCATATTACACCAGGAAACTGGACCATATTACACCAGGAAACTGGACCATATTACACCAGGAAACTGGACCACATTACACCAGGAAACTGGACCACGAAACTGGACCACATTACACCAGGAAACTGGACCAGGAAACTGGACCATATTACACCAGGAAACTGGACCACATTACACCAGGAAACTGGACCACATTACACCAGGAAACTGGACCACATTACACCAGGAAACTGGACCATATTACACCAGGAAACTGGACCAGGAAACTGGACCACATTACACCAGGAAACTGGACCACATTACACCAGGAAACTGGACCATATTACACCAGGAAACTTGACCACATTACACCAGGAAACTGGACCAGGAAACTGGACCACATTACACCAGGAAACTGGACCACATTACACCAGGAAACTGGACCAGGAAACTGGACCACATTACACCAGGAAACTGGACCACATTACACCAGGAAACTGGACCACATTACACCAGGAAACTGGACCACATTACACCAGGAAACTGGACCACATTACACCAGGAAACTGGACCATATTACACCAGGAAACTGGACCACATTACACCAGGAAACTGGACCACATTACACCAGGAAACTGGACCATATTACACCAGGAAACTGGACCACATTACACCAGGAAACTGGAACATATTACACCAGGAAACTGGACCATATTACACCAGGAAACTGGACCAGGAAACTGGACCACATTACACCAGGAAACTGGACCATATTACACCAGGAAACTGGACCAGGAAACTGGACCATATTACACCAGGAAACTTGACCACATTACACCAGGAAACTGGACCATGTTACACCAGGAAACTGGACCATATTACACCAGGAAACTGGACCATGTTACACCAGGAAACTGGACCATATTACACCAGGAAACTGGACCATATTACACCAGGAAACTGGACCATATTACACCAGGAAACTGGACCATATTACACCAGGAAACTGGACCACATTACACCAGGAAACTGGACCAGGAAACTGGACCATATTACACCAGGAAACTGGACCACATTACACCAGGAAACTGGACCATATTACACCAGGAAACTTGACCACATTACACCAGGAAACTGGACCAGGAAACTGGACCACATTACACCAGGAAACTGGACCACATTACACCAGGAAACTGGACCAGGAAACTGGACCACATTACACCAGGAAACTGGACCATATTACACCAGGAAACTGGACCATATTACACCAGGAAACTGGACCACATTACACCAGGAAACTGGACCATATTACACCAGGAAACTGGACCATATTACACCAGGAAACTGGACCACATTACACCAGGAAACTGGACCACATTACACCAGGAAACTGGACCATATTACACCAGGAAACTGGACCACATTACACCAGGAAACTGGACCACATTACACCAGGAAACTGGACCATATTACACCAGGAAACTGGACCATATTACACCAGGAAACTGGACCATATTACACCAGGAAACTGGACCACATTACACCAGGAAACTGGACCATATTACACCAGGAAACTGGACCATATTACACCAGGAAACTGGACCATATTACACCAGGAAACTGGACTATATCACACCAGGAAACTGGACCACATTACACCAGGAAACTGGACTATATCACACCAGGAAACTGGACCAGGAAACTGGACCATATTACACCAGGAAACTGGACCATATTACACCAGGAAACTGGACCAGGAAACTGGACCATATTACACCAGGAAACTGGACCAGGAAACTGGACCATATTACACCAGGAAACTGGACCATATTACACCAGGAAACTGGACCAGGAAACTGGACCAAATTACACCAGGAAACTGGACCATATTACACCAGGAAACTGGACCACATTACACCAGGAAACTGGACCACATTACACCAGGAAACTGGACCACATTACACCAGGAAACTGGACCACATTACACCAGGAAACTGGACCATATTACACCAGGAAACTGGACCATATTACACCAGGAAACTGGACCATATTACACCAGGAAACTGGACCATATTACACCAGGAAACTGGACCAGGAAACTGGACCATATTACACCAGGAAACTGGACCATATTACACCAGGAAACTGGACCAGGAAACTGGACCACATTACACCAGGAAACTGGACCATATTACACCAGGAAACTGGACCATATTACACCAGGAAACTGGACCATATTACACCAGGAAACTGGACCAGGAAACTGGACCACATTACACCAGGAAACTGGACCATATTACACCAGGAAACTGGACCAGGAAACTGGACCATATTACACCAGGAAACTGGACCATATTACACCAGGAAACTGGACCATGTTACACCAGGAAACTGGACCACATTACACCAGGAAACTGGACCACATTACACCAGGAAACTGGACCATATTACACCAGGAAACTGGACCATGTTACACCAGGAAACTGGACCACATTACACCAGGAAACTGGACCATATTACACCAGGAAACTGGACCAGGAAACTGGACCACATTACACCAGGAAACTGGACCATATTACACCAGGAAACTGGACCAGGAAACTGGACCACATTACACCAGGAAACTGGACCATATTACACCAGGAAACTGGACCATGTTACACCAGGAAACTGGACCAGGAAACTGGACCACATTACACCAGGAAACTGGACCATATTACACCAGGAAACTGGACCATATTACACCAGGAAACTGGACCATATTACACCAGGAAACTGGACCACATTACACCAGGAAACTGGACCATATTACACCAGGAAACTGGACCATATTACACCAGGAAACTGGACCATATTACACCAGGAAACTGGACCATATTACACCAGGAAACTGGACCATATTACACCAGGAAACTGGACCACATTACACCAGGAAACTGGACCATATTACACCAGGAAACTGGACCACATTACACCAGGAAACTGGACCACATTACACCAGGAAACTGGACCATATTACACCAGGAAACTGGACCATATTACACCAGGAAACTGGACCATATTACACCAGGAAACTGGACCATATTACACCAGGAAACTGGACCACATTACACCAGGAAACTGGACCATATTACACCAGGAAACTGGACCACATTACACCAGGAAACTGGACCATATTACACCAGGAAACTGGACCATATTACACCAGGAAACTGGACCATATTACACCAGGAAACTGGACCATATTACACCAGGAAACTGGACCATATTACACCAGGAAACTGGACCATGTTACACCAGGAAACTGGACCACATTACACCAGGAAACTGGACCACATTACACCAGGAAACTGGACCATATTACACCAGGAAACTGGACCATGTTACACCAGGAAACTGGACCATATTACACCAGGAAACTGGACCATATTACACCAGGAAACTGGACCAGGAAACTGGACCACATTACACCAGGAAACTGGACCATATTACACCAGGAAACTGGACCAGGAAACTGGACCACATTACACCAGGAAACTGGACCATATTACACCAGGAAACTGGACCATGTTACACCAGGAAACTGGACCAGGAAACTGGACCACATTACACCAGGAAACTGGACCATATTACACCAGGAAACTGGACCATATTACACCAGGAAACTGGACCATATTACACCAGGAAACTGGACCACATTACACCAGGAAACTGGACCATATTACACCAGGAAACTGGACCATATTACACCAGGAAACTGGACCATATTACACCAGGAAACTGGACCATATTACACCAGGAAACTGGACCATATTACACCAGGAAACTGGACCACATTACACCAGGAAACTGGACCATATTACACCAGGAAACTGGACCACATTACACCAGGAAACTGGACCACATTACACCAGGAAACTGGACCATATTACACCAGGAAACTGGACCATATTACACCAGGAAACTGGACCATATTACACCAGGAAACTGGACCATATTACACCAGGAAACTGGACCACATTACACCAGGAAACTGGACCATATTACACCAGGAAACTGGACCATATTACACCAGGAAACTGGACCATATTACACCAGGAAACTGGACCATATTACACCAGGAAACTGGACCATATTACACCAGGAAACTGGACCATATTACACCAGGAAACTGGACCATATTACACCAGGAAACTGGACCATATTACACCAGGAAACTGGACCATATTACACCAGGAAACTGGACCACATTACACCAGGAAACTGGACCATATTACACCAGGAAACTGGACCATATTACACCAGGAAACTGGACCAGGAAACTGGACCACATTACACCAGGAAACTGGACCATATTACACCAGGAAACTGGACCAGGAAACTGGACCATATTACACCAGGAAACTGGACCAAATTACACCAGGAAACTGGACCACATTACACCAGGAAACTGGACCACATTACACCAGGAAACTGGACCAGGAAACTGGACCATATTACACCAGGAAACTGGACCATATTACACCAGGAAACTGGACCATATTACACCAGGAAACTGGACCATATTACACCAGGAAACTGGACCATATTACACCAGGAAACTGGACCATATTACACCAGGAAACTGGACCACATTACACCAGGAAACTGGACCATATTACACCAGGAAACTGGACCATATTACACCAGGAAACTGGACCTGGTATAATTCAGATATCCGCATGTTGAAACAAAACGTGCGTAAAATGGAAAGGAAGTGGTACTCTTGTATGTCTGTAGACTCTCATCGTGAATGGAAAGATATTCTAATAGTATATAAAAAAGCCATTCGCAAAGCCAGAACAGCTTATTATTCAACGTTGATAGAGGATAACAAAAGTAACCCACGTTTTCTGTTCAGCACTGTAGCCAGGCTGACAAAGAGTCACAACTCTGTTGAGCCGTGCATTCCTGCAGCTCTCAGTAGTGAGGACTTTATGAGCTTCTTTAACAGTAAAATCACGAGAATTAGAGAAGAAATCAACCAGCCGGTTGTAGGTGTTTCTTCAGCTTTAGCGACTTCCCTAGGCTCTGACTTGTCTCTAGACTGTTTTGATCCTATAGACCTCCCTGAGCTGACTTCACTCGTTAATAGAGCTAAGTCAACCACATGTATGTTAGACCCCATCCCGACTCCACTATTCAAACATATTTTTTCTCTTATTGGTACGACAATACTGGACCAAATTAACTTATCCCTAAGTTTAGGATATGTACCACAGGTTTTCAAAGTGGCAGTAATTAAACCTTTACTTAAAAAACCTTCTCTTGACCCAGACACCTTAGCTAATTATAGACCAATTTCCAACCTTCCATTTGTGTCTAAAATTCTGGAAAAGGCAGTTTCAAGCCAGTTATGTGACTATTTGTATAGAAATGATCTGTTTGAAGTCTTTCAGTCAGGGTTCAGAATGCATCATAGCACAGAGACAGCACTGGTTCGAGTCACGAATGACCTCCTTATGGCCTCAGATAAGGGACTAGTGTCCATACTGGTTCTACTGGACCTCAGATAAGGGATTAATGTCCATACTGGTTCTACTGGACCTCAGTGCTGCTTTTGACACTATAGATCATGGCATTTTACTGCACAGGTTAGAGCATGTTGTTGGGATTAAAGGGACAGGTCTACGTTGGTTTAAATCATATCTATCTGACAGGTTCCAGTTTGTTCATGTACATGAGGTTTCTTCAGAACAGTCAAGGGTCTGTTATGGTGTTCCGCAGGGTTCAGTGCTAGGGCCAATCTTGTTCAGTTTATACATGCAGCCGTTGGGAAGTATAATCCAGAATCACGGCATACACTTTCATTGTTATGCTGATGATACGCAGCTCTATTTGTCTATGAAGCCGGATGAAACAGAACCGTTAGTTAAACTTCAGGCATGTCTTAGGGACATCAAGGACTGGATGTCCAGAAATTTCCTGCTTCTAAATTCAGATAAAACAGAGGTTATCATTCTTGGTCCAGAGCATCTTAGGAAGGGATTAGATGGTGTTGCGATGGCTTCCAGTGCAACTGTGAGAAACCTTGGTGTTGTTTTCGATCAGGATTTGTCGTTTAAACCATATGTTAATCAGGTTTGTAAAATAGCCTTTTTCCATCTCCGTAATATTGCAAAGATTAGGAAAATCCTCTCACAGAGTGATGCAGAAAAACTAGTTCATGCGTTTGTATCTTCTAGACTAGATTACTGTAATGTGTTGTTAGCAGGATGTCCAAGTAATTTGCTGAATAGGCTCCAGCTGATCCAGAATGCAGCAGCACGAGTACTGACAGGAATTAGCAGGAGAGACCACGTCTCTCCAGTGTTAGCGTCGCTCCATTGGTTACCCGTAAAATTCAGAATCCAATTTAAAATTTTATTACTTGCGTATAAAGCCCAAAACGGCTTAGCTCCGCATTATTTGCAAGACCTGATAGTGCCTTATGTTCCTGTCAGAGCTCTCCGTTCTCAGAGTGCAGGTTTACTCGTAGTTCCTAGAGTATCTAAATGTAGATTTGGAGGGCGGGCGTTCTGCTATCAGGCGCCATTACTATGGAACCAACTTCCAATCTGGGTTAAGGGGGCTGACACCACCTCCACCTTTAAAACTAAACTTAAAACATTTCTGTTTAGTAAAGCCTATAGTTAGTGTTTAGTAAACCTCTAGCTGGTGTTGGTAAATCTCTAGGTAGTGTAAACTTTAGTGTGTCAGAGTCGCTCCTGTGGTTTCTTGTGCTGGCCCCCCCTTCTCCTCCCTTTTCTCTCTTTTGTCCATGTTGCAGCATCCTTTGCCGGACACCGGAACCTGCAGTGTGGGAGTGAGGGGGGCAGGGTAACGGCCCCTTTTGGGCGGGGGAGAATGTTCGTCCCTCAAGACTCCTCTCCCTGGCCCTGCCCCTTCTCAACCTTTCCCCGACCCTGCACCCCAACCTGGGACTTGATGATTGGGCCGGAGCTTCGGGAGCTGCGTGCTGGCCTGCGGTCCCCACCCCTGGTCATCCCGTTGCTGGCCCCCCCTTCTCCTCCCTTTTCTCTCTTTTGTCCTGCAGGTGGCCGTGGGTGGCTTGTAGCTTGCATTACGGAGCACAAGTCTTTTCCTGACCCTGCACCCCAACCTGGGACTTGCTGATTGGGCCGGAGCTTCGGGAGCTGTGTGCTGGCCTGCGGTCCCCACCCCCGGTCATCCCGTTGCTGCTTCCACCTGCCTGCTGTGCTGTTGCCGTCCCTGACCCACCAGTCTGGCCCTCGGCAGGAGGGTCCCCCCTGATGAGCCTGGTCCTGCTCAAGGTTTCTTCCCTCCTAAAGGGGAGTTTTTCCTTGCCACTGTTTGGCTTAAGGTTTTTCTCCCACTAGGGGAGTTTTTACCTGCCATTGTTTATGTAATAATTGCTCGGGGGTCATGTTCTGGGTATGGGTCTCTGTAAAGCGTCTAGAGACAACTCTGTTGTATTAGACGCTATATAAATAAAATTGAATTGAATTGAATTGAATTGGACCATATTACACCAGGAAACTGGACCACATTACACCAGGAAACTGGACCATATTACACCAGGAAACTGGACCATATTAGACCAGGAAACTGGACCATATTACACCAGGAAACTGGACCACATTACACCAGGAAACTGGACCACATTACACCAGGAAACTGGACCACATTACACCAGGAAACTGGACCATATTACACCAGGAAACTGGACCATATTACACCAGGAAACTGGACCATATTACACCAGGAAACTGGACCACATTACACCAGGAAACTGGACCATATTACACCAGGAAACTGGACCATATTACACCAGGAAACTGGACCATATTACACCAGGAAACTGGACCATATTACACCAGGAAACTGGACCATATTACACCAGGAAACTGGACCACATTACACCAGGAAACTGGACCATATTACACCAGGAAACTGGACCACATTACACCAGGAAACTGGACCAGGAAACTGGACCATATCACACCGGTCATGAAATCACTGGCTTCTAGAGTTTAAAATCTTCCTGGTGGTCTACAAAGACCTGAATGACACGGAACCGCTCTAGTCGTCAGAGTTTCTCTAGTCAGAGTTTCTCTAGTCAGAGTTTCTCTAGTCAGAGTTTCTCTAGTCAGAGTTTCTCTAGTCAGAGTTTCTCTAGTCGTCAGAACGATCTCCGTTGGTTCTTTGGGCTCCAGCTCGTCCGGCAGATGATCACGTTTGGCTAAGCGGGTCGACACCTTGGTCTCTTCGTCCAGCTTCTTCGAGGTGTTTTTGTTTTCAGGCGGTTCCTGATCCAGATAAACACGAGCCGTTTCCAGGACATTTGAAGACAGTCAAAGGCTTCATGGTTTAATTCATCAATCTGGGAACCAGGAAGATCAATAGATGATAATCAGTATCATGGTACCAGGACCGTCTGCTGGAAATCCCCGTCCTGTTATTACCAGTCTTAATTCACCGCTTTGATGGACTGAGCAGCTCCTAACTCCACTTTTACTTTGATTAATATTACTAATTGTGTCTTTGCTGCAAGTATTTTATGTAAAGATGAAGATGTGATTTTATTTAATCAGCCAGCGGCTTCTGTTGCCAGACTTACATTCCGATTGCAGTCTTAATCTTGGGTCTTTAGTGAGGCCTTGGGGAATCCCGGCTAATGGATCCTCTTGCTTCGGGCCTCTGGCTTAATCCTTGCCATTTACCACTTCCTGTGCTGCTTTTCTAAATACTCTCAATTAGGTGGCTGGCAGGGCATTTTGTATCATTGCAGGATCTGACCAGCTCCTCCTCCTCCTCCTCTCTTTTCTGGGGAGGAAGAGGAAGGGGGGGTGACCTTGGCGTTTACAGGAATCGCCACGATGGGACCTTGGTTGATTCATCTTCATGGAATCTCTGGATATGCCGCTAACTTCATAGCCAAATGATAATTAACTCCCAGCATCAATTAGCATTCGGCGTGTGGAAGGGGTAACGAGGAGCCAATTACAAGAAAAATATACATAATCAATTATTTATTCCTTCTTAATTACGGCGAGTTTTGCCCCGTTACTGCAGCAGCAGTTCAATTAACGACCTTCAGCGATTTCATGTGTAATCGCAGCGGAGCGGCGGAGTTTACCGCCGACGGGCGGAGTTTACCGCCGACGGGCGGAGTTTACCGCCGACGGGCGGGAAAACCGAGTCAGGCGGGAAGAGGAGAGGATGAGAGGGAGAGATGGAGGGAGAGATGGAGGGAGAGATGGAGGGATGGAGGGATGTAGGGAGGGAGGGATGGAGGGAGAGATGGAGGGAGAGATGGAGGGATGGAGGGATGTAGGGAGGGAGGGAGAGATGGAGGGATGGATGGATGGAGGGAGGATGGAGAGATGGAGGGAGAGATGGAGGGAGGATGGAGAGATGGAGGGAGAGATGGAGGGAGGATGGAGAGATGGAGGGAGGGATGGAGGGAGGATGGAGAGATGGAGGGAGAGATGGAGGGAGGATGGAGAGATGGAGGGATGGAGGGATGGAGGGAGAGATGGAGGGATGGAGGGAGGGAGAGATGGAGGGAGAGATGGAGGGATGGAGGGAGAGATGGAGGGATGGAGGGAGAGATGGAGGGATGGATGGAGGGAGAGATGGAGGGAGAGATGGAGGGAGAGATGGAGGGAGAGATGGAGAGATGGAGGGATGGAGGGATGGAGAGGGAGAGAGAGATGGAGGGAGGGATGGAGAGATGGAGGGAGGATGGAGGGAGGATGGAGGGATGGAGGGATGGAGGGAGGGATGGAGGGAGGGATGGAGGGAGGGATAGAGGGATGGATGGAGGGAGAGATGGAGGGATGGATGGAGAGATGGAGGGATGGAGGGAGGGATAGAGGGATGGATGGAGGGAGAGATGGAGGGATGGATGGAGAGATGGAGAGATGGAGGGAGGATGGAGGGAGGATGGAGGGATGGAGGGATGGAGGGAGGGATGGAGGGAGGGATGGAGGGAGGGATAGAGGGAGGGATGGAGGGAGGGATAGAGGGGGTGTCAGTCAGTCAGGTTCCTCCACCGTGTCGTCTACCTCGGCGTCTGTCGAGCCACCTGCTCATTACGGGGAATAAATGCATCTGGGGCAACATGGGCAGGAGCAGGGCATGCTGGGAAATACTGCTGCTGCACGGGCAGGAGCAGGGCATGCTGGGAAATACTGCTGCTGCACGGGCAGGAGCAGGGCATGCTGGGAAATACTGCTGCTGCACGGGCAGGAGCAGGGCATGCTGGGAAATACTGCTGCTGCAGGTGAGCCAGGCCTACCGGGCCTACCGTGCGTGCCGGGACCCAACCAAGTTTTAAGTTTAGTTTATTCATACATATTAACTTCAATTCAATTCAATTTTATTTATATAGCATCTATTCCAACATAGTTGTCTCCAGGATCTTTCCAGAACCAGAACATGAACATAAACCCCCGAGCAATTATTACATAAACAATGGAGGTAAAAACTCCCCTAGTGGGAGAAAAACCTTAAGACAAACAGTGGCAAGAAAAACTCCCCTTTAGGAGGAAGAAACCTGGACCAGGACCAGGACCATAAGGGGGGACCCTCCTGACTGGGGGTCGGGGACGTCAGCAGCACAGCAGGCAGGTGGAACAACCTGATCTCACAAAAATCCGTGAAATGCCCACGACCTCTCACCACTATTTTCCGTGGTATATACACGGAAAGTTGTATAATTCCGTGTGAGCACCACGGATATTGTACCATGCAAAGTCAATGGGATCCGTGGTCGTGATATATACACGGATTATTACATTATTATTATTTATATACTATTCTTTGTTATTTTGGCTAAATTATGAGTTTTTGTCGCGCAAGGTACTGTTTGTTACTGTCAGTTTGTAAAAGCATGTTTTTAACGCTGTTTTAGCAGTGTTTTATTGAGGTTTTAATGGGAGCACCACGGATATAGTACTATGCAAAGTCAATGGGATCCGTCACCCGATTTGACTGCTGTCATAACATTGAATGAAGGACAAAACGATAACAATCATCCCATAGATATGGGCCAGTAGGGCCCTACTCTACCTACTAGTAGGCGCAGGAGGCTGTTATCGCCCCTTTCTATGGCTAACCCCATGTTATTAATGCTTGCTATGGAGCTCACACCTCATTATCGCCCCTTTCTATGGCTAACCCCATGTTATTAATGCTCAGTAGGCACAGAAGTTTTGTTATGAAGCTAACACCTCACCTCCCTTGTTTATGTATTTAGCTAGAATTTTAAAACCTGAACAATAGAATTCAATGTTAAATGCCGGATCTTGTCCATTAAAAACAATACTTTTTGGAACATAGTGTAACGACCACAGATAAGATAAGGCCTTGCCTGCCTGGGCAACACATCAGCATTTGGCCGACTGGTTAGTGCAGTTGACTGTGGTCTGGGAGACTGGTTAGTGCAGTTGACTGTGGTCTGGGAGACTGGTTAGTGCAGTTGACTGTGGTCTGGGAGACTGGTTATTGCAGTTGACTGTGGTCTGGGAGACTGGTTAGTGCAGTTGACTGTGGTCTGGGAGACTGGGGTTCGAGACACGCTCTGGGCACGACTTGTTTGCCACGGTATTTTCCTCATTGTGTTATGGTTTTCTTTTAATATCTTTAACATTTCTAAACACAAAGACACGTAAGTGTCCTTGATAATTCAATAATACAATAGGTTCATGTTAAGGACATCCGTTTTAATTAGTTCTCCTTCGATTATGACATGTTATTAATGCTCAGTAGGCACAGGAGGTTTGTTATGTATTGTTATAGGTTTGCCTATGAGGCCTATTTCGTGTCTATTTTTGCATAGTTGACTAACGCTTTAAGCTAGGAGGCTGAAATTCTAGACTCTGTATCAGCAGGGGACTCCCATCCACTGTGCCGAGTTTCAGATCTGTGTGACCTTCAGAAGTGTCAAAGGTCACCGCGTGTGTTGCGTTTCGGCCTACAAAGCCTATTTTGTGTCTTTTTTTGCATAGTTCACTAATGTTTTGAGCTAGGAGGCTGAAATTATAGACTCTGTATCAGGAGGCGACTCTCATCCACTGTGCCGAGGTCCAGACCCATGCGACCTTCGGAAGTGCCAAAGGTCACCGTGTGTGGTGCCTTTTTCGGGCCTTTTTTGTGTTTTTTTTGAATAATTCACTAACGCTTTGAGCTGGGAGGCAGATTTTTGACTATGTTGCAATGCAGAAGGCCCTTTGCTAGGATATTTTGGTCCCGTGGCTGTACGACTTCCACAGAGCTAGTTGGCATTGCAGAGGGTTCACTGGGTTGAGACTTGGCAAGTCCAATCTAGGCCCCATATGGAGGCCACAGGTCGAGTTTTACTTGGTTTGGTCAAATATTGTGGCAATGGTGTCCGTTCGAATGTTGGAAAAGGTGACGTTTCAAAGCCCCGCCCATCGAAAAGTACAGGTCCGATCTGCACCAAACTAACGTCTGTCTGTTCAGATTTCTATGACTTCTGCAATAGTGTTTCCTCCAAAACGTCCTGGCTGGTTAGGAGGGTGTAGACACGTATAGGTCTGAGAGCCTCCTGACTAATGGAACAGGGCCTATTTTGTGTCTTTTTTTGCATAGTTCACTAACGCTTTTAGCTAGGAGTCTGGATTTTTTATATGTTGTTTGGGGGCAAACCTACAGGGGGCAGTGTAACGAGAAGATAAAGTCATGCTAGCCAATCAGAATCCTGGAAAAAAACATCAACAAATGACACGAGTAACTTCCAGTTACTTCCAAGATGAACCAGAGTCTTTGGTTTGGAGTGACAGAGAAGTGGAGTTACTTTTAAGTGTGACGTTAGAATATAAAACAGGTAAAATACAAGAAAATATTGACGGTTACAAACTAATTGTAGATCAGATCACACTGACGCAAACAGACACAAAACCACGGCAGCAAAACATCTTCATCTTCAACATTCTCGTCATACACGCCTTTTTTTCTACCACCTCGCTGCATCCCCTCTTTTTCTTCTTCTTTTCTTTCTGTGGGGCTTTAATTGCAGTTTACAGAGGAAAGGGTAATCACTTGTGAAACGGGGTGTGATATTTTCTCGCCCAGAGTGTGAATCCTAAGCAGGCCAATCGCCGGCTCCATCGCTCCAGCTCTGCGTTGGCTGAATGTTAATATCTGGATGGAGAGCAGAGCTCAGGGAGGTGGTGGGGGGGTCTGGGGGTCTGGGGGGGGCCGGGCTGACAGCAGGGCTTGACATGGGCATTAAATCATGCCCCGAGGAAGCTCCATCCAGCGGCTGCTGACAGCCGCGCTGTCATCACCGCCAGGCCACTTCCGATGCCTCCTGACAACACGGCAGCAGAATTAGTCCGAGCATCAGATGTAAATTGGAGCTGTTCAAGGATGATAACGAGCACCAGGATACATGTCGGTGTCGCTGACGCCGCGCCGGCCTGATCGGCTGTCCCTCACACCGCGCTCCATTAGGTGGATCGGTGCTCAGGCCGGGTGAGGCGGCGGGGAGACGGGGGAGAGACGGGGGAGACGGGGGAGAGACGGGGGAGACGGGGGAGACGGGGGAGAGACGGGGGAGACGGGGAGACGGGGGAGAGACGGGGGAGACGGGGAGACGGGGGAGAGACGGGGGAGACGGGGAGACGGGGGAGAGACGGGGGAGACGGGGAGACGGGGGAGAGACGGGGGAGACCGGGGAGACCGAGGAGACGGGGGAGACGGGTGAGGCGGCGGAGAGACGGGGGAGAGACGGGGGAGACGGGGGAGAGACGGGGGAGACGGGGAGACGGGGGAGAGACGGGGGAGACGGGGAGACGGGGGAGAGACGGGGGAGACCGGGGAGAGACGGGGGAGACCGGGGAGAGACGGGGGAGACGGGGGAGAAAGTTCCTGCTGCGTTTGTTCCTGCTGAGGAGACTCTGAGAGTCCAGTCCATCCTGCCGTCCAATCAGCGGCTCCGGCCCTCACTGCTGAGCTCACCTGTGGAAATCTGGAAATAAAGTCTGACTAAATAACCAAATGGTCTTTATGTCATTGAATGAAAACCTTACAAGGATCAGCATCCAATCACAACAAAGTTTAACTGCACACTGATGGTTTGCTCCAAGGTGGAGGTGTGTTTTATAGACAAAGATACATGTATAATAATCTATAGGTGTGTTTTATAGACAAAGATAAATGTATAATAATCTATAGGTGTGTTTTATAGACAAAGATACATGTATAATAATCTATAGGTGTGTTTTATAGACAAAGATACATGTATAATAATCTATAGGTGTGTTTTATAGACAAAGATACATGTATAATAATCTATAGGTGTGTTTTATAGAATAGAATACATTTTATTGATCCCCCCAGAGGGGAATTCACTTGTGCAGCAGCAAACTCAACAATTTTTACAAAAGTGTCCAGGACAGATAGCAACACACACACACGCACGCACGCACGCACGCACGCACACACACACACACACACACACACACACACACACACACACATACACACACACACACACACACGCACACACACACACACATACACACACACACACACACACGCACACACACACGCACACTGGCTCGTTCACCTGCTGCTGCTCTGTAGTTTTTGGGGTTAGTTAGCGGTAGCTTAGCTCAGATTGTGATCGGATCTCGACGGTTGGGACGTTGCTGTTCGTGTTTCTGCCGGTTCCGTGTCGGTTTTGTGTCTGTTCTGTTTCTTTTTTTTCTTTTTGTACAAGTCTGGAATCAAAGTGCATCATAAAGTATTAATTACCATGTACAAATGTAGAATACGTTGTTATTTTTTCATTCCAGGTTGAACTTGTATGTTTGTATCTGCTTGTGCGGCTGAGGAGGAGACAGATGCTGGAGGTCAGAGGTCAGCGGGACCAGATGGCTGGAGACGACCCTTCAGGAGGGCCGTGGTGTTCCCAAACCCTCAGGATGAATAATACAGGGTTTTCCTGTCTGTCTGGTGGTATTCCTGCAACCTGTCACCCCCCCCCCCCCCCCCCCCCCCCCAACCCGGCCCTTCAGCAAGGCAGCCATGGAGGAGACTTAGTGATGACATATGGCTCGGTTTGGTCTGCGGCGCTAACGCTCTTCCTCCACGTGAGAAACGCTGCAGAACGCCACAAACTCTAGAGGACAGTGTAGCACGGCGACCGACAGGACAGAGGACACAGGTTTCAGTGCAGGAACGACTTTTATTTCACCAGACACACCCAAGACACATGTGCGCAGCAGAACCTTCTCCCAGCAGCAGCCTCCCAGTCCTCCCTGCAGCTTCTCTGTCTCTCCCTTATAAGGCTGGCAGGGTGGAGAGGCTGACGGGCCACACCTGTGTCCCGTCAGCCTGAGTGGCTGCAGCTCCTCCACCCTGCCACAGACAGATTAACACGTAACTTACTAACATCAGTCAGGAATAGAACGGTGTCTAAACAACCAAACTGCCTGGTTTTCCCAAGACCTTTTCCTGAGACAGACATGAGGACAGGACAAGATGAGCTAGCAGGGGTTAGCATTAAAGTTAGCAGGGGTTAGCATTAAAGTTAGCAGGGGTTAGCATTAAAGTTAGCAGGGGTTAGCAGTAAAGTTAGCAGGGGTTAGCATTAAAGTTAGCAGGGGTTAGCAGTAAAGTTAGCAGGGGTTAGCATTAAAATTAGCGGGGGTTAGCAGTAAAGTTAGCAGGGGTTAGCAGTAAAGTTAGCAGGGGTTAGCAGTAAAGTTAGCAGGGGTTAGCAGTACAGTTAGCAGGGGTTAGCATTAAAGTTAGCAGGGGTTGGCAGTAAAGTTAGCAGGGGTTAGCAGTAAAGTTAGCAGGGGTTAGCAGTAACGTTAGCAGGGGTTAGCGGTAATGTTAGCAGGGGTTAGCAGTAAGGTTAGCAGGGGTTAGCGGTAACGTTAGCAGGGGTTAGCAGTGAAGTTAGCAGGGGTTAGCAGTGAAGTTAGCAGGGGTTAGCAATAAAGTTAGCAGGGGTTAGAAGTTAAGTTAGCAGGGGTTAGCAGTAAAGTTAGCAGGGGTTAGCAGTAAAGCTAGCAGGGCTCATGTTTCCATTCCTTTACCAAGATCAGATAAAAATAACTTCTATGTAATAATAATATAGTAAAATGCCGTTACTAAAGCAACAAGCAGAGACAGTTTTAAAAAGCAACTAAAAAGGTTCCTTGTGGGTAAAGACATAAACAATGTTTAATATAAACAGGAATGTCTTAGAAAATTAGAATATTGTGATTTTCTGTAATGTAATTACAAAAACAAAAATGTCATACATTCTGGATTCATTACAAATCATCTGAAATATTGCAAGCCTTTTATTATTTTAATATTGCTGATCATGGCTTACAGCTTAAGAAAACTCAAATATCCTATCTCAAAATATTAGAATATTCTGGGAATCTTAATCTTAAACTGTAAAACTTTCCAGCCGCTGAGCCGTCAGGACGAGCAGACTTTCTGGAGATTTAAACACTTTTACTTTCTTTCAAACCATTTCATTTTACTTCATCATATTATTGAGGAGATAAAGATTATTGAAACTGGTTTAAAACAATAAGGAGGGAAAATTTAAAATAAAGCTTCCCCAAAAACGATAAAACAAAAAAAGATCAAATGAAATATGATCCATGAAAACGTTGAGTTGTCCAGGACGAGAGCAGAATAATTAGTTCATAATTAGATGGAAAACAATAAGCAACAAGGCGCCAACAAACCCCTGAAGTTCTTATTTTCGGTGTGGGGTTAATTTCCTGTCCAGTGATGGAGAGTGATGGATTCCCAGAGTGTTGCTGTGTCTGAGAGGATTATTGATCGCTGGTTTCAGCCTCCATTCGTTGATCATCAGGAAACCTGGAACACGTTCCTACAAACGACTCTGACTGTTTTAATGATATTTGAGCCTCAGGAGAGAAAAGAACCAGCTGCTGCGGCCGATACCGTCCATCTAACCACCTCCGTCTCACCTGCACCATCGTTTCAGTCTCTACTTAACGTCCATCTCTACCACCTCCGTCTCACCTGCACCATCGTTTCAGTCTCTACTTAACGTCCATCTCTACCACCTCCGTCTCACCTGCACCAACCGTTTCAGTCTCTACTTAACGTCCATCTAACCAGGACGCCGTCTCACCTGCACCAATCGTTTCAGTCTCTACTTAACGTCCATCTCTACCACCTCCGTCTCACCTGCACCAACCGTTTCAGTCTCTACTTAACGTCCATCTAACCAGGACGCCGTCTCACCTGCACCAACCGTTTCAGTCTCTACTTAACGTCCATCTGAACCACCTCCGTCTCACCTGCACCAACCGTTTCAGTCTCTACTTAACGTCCATCTCTACCACCTCCGTCTCACCTGCACCAACCGTTTCAGTCTCTACTTAACGTCCATCTAACCACCTCCGTCTCACCTGCACCAACCGTTTCAGTCTCTACTTAACGTCCATCTGAACCACCTCCGTCTCACCTGCACCAACCGTTTCAGTCTCTACTTAACGTCCATCTGACCAGGACGCCGTCTCACCTGCACCAACCGTTTCAGTCTCTACTTAACGTCCATCTAACCAGGACGCCGTCTCACCTGCACCATCGTTTCAGTCTCTACTTAACGTCCATCTCTACCACCTCCGTCTCACCTGCACCATCGTTTCAGTCTCTACTTAACGTCCATCTCTACCACCTCCGTCTCACCTGCACCATCGTTTCAGTCTCTACTTAACGTCCATCTCTACCACCTCCGTCTCACCTGCACCATCGTTTCAGTCTCTACTTAACGTCCATCTAACCAGGACGCCGTCTCACCTGCACCAATCGTTTCAGTCTCTACTTAACGTCCATCTCTACCACCTCCGTCTCACCTGCACCATCGTTTCAGTCTCTACTTAACGTCCATCTCTACCACCTCCGTCTCACCTGCACCAATCGTTTCAGTCTCTACTTAACGTCCATCTGAACCACCTCCGTCTCACCTGCACCATCGTTTCAGTCTCTACTTAACGTCCATCTAACCAGGACGCCGTCTCACCTGCACCATCGTTTCAGTCTCTACTTACCGTCCATCTAACCAGGACGCCGTCTCACCTGCACCAATCGTTTCAGTCTCTACTTAACGTCCATCTAACCAGGACGCCGTCTCACCTGCACCAATCGTTTCAGTCTCTACTTAACGTCCATCTCTACCACCTCCGTCTCACCTGCACCATCGTTTCAGTCTCTACTTAACGTCCATCTAACCAGGACGCCGTCTCACCTGCACCAATCGTTTCAGTCTCTACTTAACGTCCATCTCTACCACCTCCGTCTCACCTGCACCATCGTTTCAGTCTCTACTTAACGTCCATCTGAACCACCTCCGTCTCACCTGCACCATCGTTTCAGTCTCTACTTAACGTCCATCTCTACCACCTCCGTCTCACCTGCACCATCGTTTCAGTCTCTACTTAACGTCCATCTCTACCACCTCCGTCTCACCTGCACCATCGTTTCAGTCTCTACTTAACGTCCATTTAACCGGTACGCCGTCTCACCTGCACCAATCGTTTCAGTCTCTACTTAACGTCCATCTCTACCACCTCCGTCTCACCTGCACCAACCGTTTCAGTCTCTACTTAACGTCCATCTGAACCACCTCCGTCTCACCTGCACCAATCGTTTCAGTCTCTACTCAACGTCCATCTGACCAGGACGCCGTCTCACCTGCACCAACCGTTTCAGTCTCTACTTAACGTCCATCTCTACCACCGCCGTCTCACCTGCACCATCGTTTCAGTCTCTACTTAACGTCCATCTCTACCACCTCCGTCTCACCTGCACCAACCGTTTCAGTCTCTACTTAACGTCCATCTAACCAGGACCCGTCTCACCTGCACCATCGTTTCAGTCTCTACTTAACGTCCATCTGAACCACCGCCGTCTCACCTGCACCATCGTTTCAGTCTCTACTTAACGTCCATCTCTACCACCTCCGTCTCACCTGCACCAACCGTTTCAGTCTCTACTTAACGTCCATTTAACCGGTACGCCGTCTCACCTGCACCATCGTTTCAGTCTCTACTTAACGTCCATCTCTACCACCTCCGTCTCACCTGCACCAATCGTTTCAGTCTCTACTTAACGTCCATCTCTACCACCTCCGTCTCACCTGCACCATCGTTTCAGTCTCTACTTAACGTCCATCTCTACCACCTCCGTCTCACCTGCACCAACCGTTTCAGTCTCTACTTAACGTCCATCTCTACCACCTCCGTCTCACCTGCACCATCGTTTCAGTCTCTACTTAACGTCCATCTCTACCACCTCCGTCTCACCTGCACCGATCGTTTCAGTCTCTACTTAACGTCCATCTCTACCACCTCCGTCTCACCTGCACCGATCGTTTCAGTCTCTACTTAACGTCCATCTGAACCACCTCCGTCTCACCTGCACCAATCGTTTCAGTCTCTACTCAACGTCCATCTGACCAGGACGCCGTCTCACCTGCACCATCGTTTCAGTCTCTAGTTAACGTCCATCTAACCACCTCCGTCTCACCTGCACCATCGTTTCAGTCTCTACTTAACGTCCATCTCTACCACCTCCGTCTCACCTGCACCAACCGTTTCAGTCTCTACTTAACGTCCATCTGAACCACCTCCGTCTCACCTGCACCAATCGTTTCAGTCTCTACTCAACGTCCATCTGACCAGGACGCCGTCTCACCTGCACCAACCGTTTCAGTCTCTACTTAACGTCCATCTCTACCACCGCCGTCTCACCTGCACCAACCGTTTCAGTCTCTAGTTAACGTCCATCTCTACCACCTCCGTCTCACCTGCACCAACCGTTTCAGTCTCTACTTAACGTCCATCTCTACCACCTCCGTCTCACCTGCACCAACCGTTTCAGTCTCTACTTAACGTCCATCTAACCAGGACGCCGTCTCACCTGCACCAACCGTTTCAGTCTCTACTTAACGTCCATCTGAACCACCTCCGTCTCACCTGCACCAATCGTTTCAGTCTCTACTCAACGTCCATCTGACCAGGACGCCGTCTCACCTGCACCAACCGTTTCAGTCTCTACTTAACGTCCATCTCTACCAGGACCCGTCTCACCTGCACCAATCGTTTCAGTCTCTACTTAACGTCCATCTCTACCACCGCCGTCTCACCTGCACCATCGTTTCAGTCTCTACTTAACGTCCATCTCTACCACCTCCGTCTCACCTGCACCAATCGTTTCAGTCTCTACTTAACGTCCATCTAACCAGCACGCCGTCTCACCTGCACCAACCGTTTCAGTCTCTAGTTAACGTCCATCTCTACCACCTCCGTCTCACCTGCACCAACCGTTTCAGTCTCTACTTAACGTCCATCTAACCAGGACCCGTCTCACCTGCACCATCGTTTCAGTCTCTACTTAACGTCCATCTGAACCACCTCCGTCTCACCTGCACCAATCGTTTCAGTCTCTACTTAACGTCCATCTCTACCACCTCCGTCTCACCTGCACCATCGTTTCAGTCTCTACTTAACGTCCATCTCTACCACCTCCGTCTCACCTGCACCAATCGTTTCAGTCTCTACTTAACGTCCATCTCTACCACCTCCGTCTCACCTGCACCAATCGTTTCAGTCTCTACTTAACGTCCATCTCTACCACCTCCGTCTCACCTGCACCAATCGTTTCTACTTAACTCTGATAAATGCTTCAGTTAAACTGAGACGGTAGGAGATAGAGGAGGAACCAGGAAGTAGGAACCATCAAACAGGAACTGCTGCCCTAAGTCGTAGAACTTCAGATGATCAACCAAAAACATTGTGATATTTTTTTTAAATTATATTTTAAATGAGTCAAAATGCAGGAACGGTGTGTGAAAAACTGAGGACTTTCATAAGAATTTGAGTATCCATCATTTTATACTGGGAACCATTATTTATCCTCTTTAATTCAGAATTAAATTGAAATCCGATTTAAAATGAGTAAAAATTACCATGTAAACAACTAATTCCGAATAAAAATGGCCTTTCCAAATTAAACTTAAAGGGGACTATTATGGATCTAATACCTATTTTAAACAGGCCGTGAATGTCTTAAAAACAAGCGTTTTGATTGTTTTTGATAAATAAATTCATCCTCTGATCCGTGTCTTTATCTTCTCATTCTCTAACCTCATTATCTATGCAGGATTCTGAGTGGGCGTGGCTATGATAATGAGGCTCTGATTGGCTGGTGGATTCTGAGGGGCGGGGCTATGATAATGAGGCTCTGTGCTGATTGGCTGCCTGAATGACACGATACACCGCTACGAATAAATGGAGGAATCTCCGGCCGGAGGAGTTAGTTGTTAGTGGTTTTTACGCATCGGAGGGTTAGGTCTAGTTAGGAACTATTACAGGTCTAGTTAGGGGGAACTATTACAGGTCTAGTTAGGAACTATTACAGGTCTAGTTAGGAACTATTACAGGTCTAGTTAGGAACTATTACAGGTCTAGTTAGGGGGAACTATTACAGGTCTAGTTAGGAACTATTACAGGACTAGTTAGGAACTATTACAGGACTAGTTAGGAACTATTACAGGTCTAGTTAGGAACTATTACAGGTCTAGTTAGGAACTATTACAGGTCTAGTTAGGAACTATTACAGGTCTAGTTAGGAACTATTACAGGTCTAGTTAGGAACAATTACAGGACTAGTTAGGAACTATTACAGGTCTAGTTAGGAACTATTACAGGTCTAGTTAGGAACTATTACAGGTCTAGTTAGGAACTATTACAGGTCTAGTTAGGAACTATTACAGGTCTAGTTAGGGGGAACTATTACAGGACTAGTTAGGAACTATTACAGGTCTAGTTAGGAACTATTACAGGTCTAGTTAGGAACTATTACAGGACTAGTTAGGAACTATTACAGGTCTAGTTAGGAACTATTACAGGACTAGTTAGGAACTATTACAGGTCTAGTTAGGAACTATTACAGGTCTAGTTAGGAACTATTACAGGTCTAGTTAGGAACTATTACAGGTCTAGTTAGGGGGAACTATTACAGGACTAGTTAGGAACTATTACAGGTCTAGTTAGGAACTATTACAGGTCTAGTTAGGGGGAACTATTACAGGTCTAGTTAGGAACTATTACAGGACTAGTTAGGAACTATTACAGGTCTAGTTAGGAACTATTACAGGTCTAGTTAGGAACTATTACAGGACTAGTTAGGAACTATTACAGGTCTAGTTAGGGGGAACTATTACAGGTCTAGTTAGGAACTATTACAGGACTAGTTAGGAACTATTACAGGACTAGTTAGGGGGAACTATTACAGGTCTAGTTAGGAACTATTACAGGTCTAGTTAGGAACTATTACAGGTCTAGTTAGGAACTATTACAGGTCTAGTTAGGAACTATTACAGGTCTAGTTAGGGGAACTATTACAGACTAGTTAGGACTATTACAGGTCTAGTTAGGAACTATTACAGGTCTAGTTAGGAACTATTACAGGTCTAGTTAGGAACTATTACAGGTCTAGTTAGGAACTATTACAGGTCTAGTTAGGAACTATTACAGGTCTAGTTAGGAACTATTACAGGTCTAGTTAGGAACTATTACAGGTCTAGTTAGGAACTATTACAGGTCTAGTTAGGAACTATTACAGGTCTAGTTAGGAACTATTACAGGTCTAGTTAGGAACTATTACAGGACTAGTTAGGAACTATTACAGGTCTAGTTAGGAACTATTACAGGTCTAGTTAGGAACTATTACAGGTCTAGTTAGGAACTATTACAGGACTAGTTAGGAACTATTACAGGTCTAGTTAGGAACTATTACAGGTCTAGTTAGGAACTATTACAGGTCTAGTTAGGAACTATTACAGGTCTAGTTAGGAACTATTACAGGTCTAGTTAGGGGAACTATTACAGGTCTAGTTAGGAACTATTACAGGTCTAGTTAGGAACTATTACAGGACTAGTTAGGAACTATTACAGGTCTAGTTAGGAACTATTACAGGTCTGTTAGGACTATTACAGGTCTAGTTAGGAACTATTACAGGTCTAGTTAGGAACTATTACAGGTCTAGTTAGGGAACTATTACAGGTCTAGTTAGGAACTATTACAGGTCTAGTTAGGGAACTATTACAGGTCTAGTTAGGAACTATTACAGGTCTAGTTAGGAACTATTACAGGTCTAGTTAGGAACTATTACAGGTCTAGTTAGGAACTATTACAGGTCTAGTTAGGAACTATTACAGGTCTAGTTAGGAACTATTACAGGTCTAGTTAGGAACTATTACAGGTCTAGTTAGGAACTATTACAGGTCTAGTAGAACTATTACAGGTCTAGTTAGGAACTATTACAGGTCTAGTTAGGAACTATTACAGGTCTAGTTAGGAACTATTACAGGTCTAGTTAGGAACTATTACAGGTCTAGTTAGGAACTATTACAGGTCTAGTTAGGAACTATTACAGGTCTAGTTAGGAACTATTACAGGTCTAGTTAGGAACTATTACAGGTCTAGTTAGGAACTATTACAGGTCTAGTTAGGAACTATTACAGGTCTAGTTAGGAACTATTACAGGTCTAGTTAGGAACTATTACAGGTCTAGTTAGGAACTATTACAGGTCTAGTTAGGAACTATTACAGGTCTAGTTAGGAACTATTACAGGTCTAGTTAGGAACTATTACAGGTCTAGTTAGGAACTATTACAGGTCTAGTTAGGAACTATTACAGGTCTAGTTAGGAACTATTACAGGTCTAGTTAGGAACTATTACAGGTCTAGTTAGGAACTATTACAGGTCTAGTTAGGAACTATTACAGGTCTAGTTAGGAACTATTACAGGTCTAGTTAGGAACTATTACAGGTCTAGTTAGGAACTATTACAGGTCTAGTTAGGAACTATTACAGGTCTAGTTAGGAACTATTACAGGTCTAGTTAGGGAACTATTACAGGTCTAGTTAGGAACTATTACAGGTCTAGTTAGGAACTATTACAGGTCTAGTTAGGAACTATTACAGGTCTAGTTAGGAACTATTACAGGTCTAGTTAGGAACTATTACAGGTCTAGTTAGGAACTATTACAGGTCTAGTTAGGACTATTACAGGTCTAGTTAGGACTATTACAGGTCTAGTTAGGAACTATTACAGGTCTAGTTAGGAACTATTACAGGTCTAGTTAGGAACTATTACAGGTCTAGTTAGGAACTATTACAGGTCTAGTTAGGAACTATTACAGGTCTAGTTAGGAACTATTACAGGTCTAGTTAGGAACTATTACAGGTCTAGTTAGGAACTATTACAGGTCTAGTTAGGGAACTATTACAGGTCTAGTTAGGAACTATTACAGGTCTAGTTAGGAACTATTACAGGTCTAGTTAGGAACTATTACAGGTCTAGTTAGGAACTATTACAGGTCTAGTTAGGAACTATTACAGGTCTAGTTAGGAACTATTACAGGTCTAGTTAGGAACTATTACAGGTCTAGTTAGGAACTATTACAGGTCTAGTTAGGAACTATTACAGGTCTAGTTAGGAACTATTACAGGTCTAGTTAGGAACTATTACAGGTCTAGTTAGGAACTATTACAGGTCTAGTTAGGAACTATTACAGGTCTAGTTAGGAACTATTACAGGTCTAGTTAGGAACTATTACAGGTCTAGTTAGGGAACTATTACAGGTCTAGTTAGGAACTATTACAGGTCTAGTTAGGAACTATTACAGGTCTAGTTAGGAACTATTACAGGTCTAGTTAGGAACTATTACAGGTCTAGTTAGGAACTATTACAGGTCTAGTTAGGAACTATTACAGGTCTAGTTAGGAACTATTACAGGTCTAGTTAGGAACTATTACAGGTCTAGTTAGGAACTATTACAGGTCTAGTTAGGAACTATTACAGGTCTAGTTAGGAACTATTACAGGTCTAGTTAGGGAACTATTACAGGTCTAGTTAGGAACTATTACAGGTCTAGTTAGGAACTATTACAGGTCTAGTTAGGAACTATTACAGGTCTAGTTAGGGAACTATTACAGGTCTAGTTAGGAACTATTACAGGTCTAGTTAGGAACTATTACAGGTCTAGTTAGGGGAACTATTACAGGTCTAGTTAGGAACTATTACAGGTCTAGTTAGGAACTATTACAGGTCTAGTTAGGAACTATTACAGGTCTAGTTAGGAACTATTACAGGTCTAGTTAGGAACTATTACAGGTCTAGTTAGGAACTATTACAGGTCTAGTTAGGAACTATTACAGGTCTAGTTAGGAACTATTACAGGTCTAGTTAGGAACTATTACAGGTCTAGTTAGGAACTATTACAGGTCTAGTTAGGGGAACTATTACAGGTCTAGTTAGGAACTATTACAGGTCTAGTTAGGAACTATTACAGGTCTAGTTAGGAACTATTACAGTCTAGGACTATACAGTCTAGTTAGGAACTATTACAGGACTAGTTAGGAACTATTACAGGTCTAGTTAGGAACTATTACAGGTCTAGTTAGGAACTATTACAGGTCTAGTTAGGAACTATTACAGGTCTAGTTAGGAACTATTACAGGTCTAGTTAGGAACTATTACAGGTCTAGTTAGGAACTATTACAGGTCTAGTTAGGAACTATTACAGGTCTAGTTAGGAACTATTACAGGTCTAGTTAGGAACTATTACAGGTCTAGTTAGGAACTATTACAGGTCTAGTTAGGAACTATTACAGGTCTAGTTAGGAACTATTACAGGTCTAGTTAGGAACTATTACAGGTCTAGTTAGGAACTATTACAGGACTAGTTAGGAACTATTACAGGTCTAGTTAGGAACTATTACAGGTCTAGTTAGGAACTATTACAGGTCTAGTTAGGAACTATTACAGGTCTAGTTAGGAACTATTACAGGTCTAGTTAGGAACTATTACAGGTCTAGTTAGGAACTATTACAGGTCTAGTTAGGAACTATTACAGGTCTAGTTAGGAACTATTACAGGTCTAGTTAGGAACTATTACAGGTCTAGTTAGGAACTATTACAGGTCTAGTTAGGAACTATTACAGGTCTAGTTAGGAACTATTACAGGTCTAGTTAGGAACTATTACAGGTCTAGTTAGGAACTATTACAGGTCTAGTTAGGAACTATTACAGGTCTAGTTAGGAACTATTACAGGTCTAGTTAGGAACTATTACAGGTCTAGTTAGGAACTATTACAGGTCTAGTTAAGGGAGGAACTATTACAGGTCTAGTTAGGAACTATTACAGGTCTAGTTAGGAACTATTACAGGTCTAGTTAGGAACTATTACAGGTCTAGTTAGGAACTATTACAGGTCTAGTTAGGAACTATTACAGGTCTAGTTAGGAACTATTACAGGTCTAGTTAGGAACTATTACAGGTCTAGTTAGGAACTATTACAGGTCTAGTTAGGAACTATTACAGGTCTAGTTAGGGGAACTATTACAGGTCTAGTTAGGAACTATTACAGGTCTAGTTAGGAACTATTACAGGACTAGTTAGGAACTATTACAGGTCTAGTTAGGAACTATTACAGGTCTAGTTAGGAACTATTACAGGTCTAGTTAGGGGAACTATTACAGGTCTAGTTAGGAACTATTACAGGTCTAGTTAGGAACTATTACAGGACTAGTTAGGAACTATTACAGGTCTAGTTAGGGGAACTATTACAGGTCTAGTTAGGAACTATTACAGGTCTAGTTAGGAACTATTACAGGTCTAGTTAGGAACTATTACAGGTCTAGTTAGGGGGAACTATTACAGGTCTAGTTAGGAACTATTACAGGTCTAGTTAGGAACTATTACAGGTCTAGTTAGGAACTATTACAGGACTAGTTAGGAACTATTACAGGTCTAGTTAGGAACTATTACAGGTCTAGTTAGGAACTATTACAGGTCTAGTTAGGGGGAACTATTACAGGTCTAGTTAGGAACTATTACAGGTCTAGTTAGGAACTATTACAGGTCTAGTTAGGAACTATTACAGGTCTAGTTAGGAACTATTACAGGTCTAGTTAGGAACTATTACAGGTCTAGTTAGGAACTATTACAGGTCTAGTTAGGAACTATTACAGGTCTAGTTAGGAACTATTACAGGTCTAGTTAGGAACTATTACAGGACTAGTTAGGAACTATTACAGGTCTAGTTAGGAACTATTACAGGACTAGTTAGGAACTATTACAGGTCTAGTTAGGAACTATTACAGGACTAGTTAGGAACTATTACAGGTCTAGTTAGGAACTATTACAGGTCTAGTTAGGAACTATTACAGGTCTAGTTAGGAACTATTACAGGTCTAGTTAGGAACTATTACAGGTCTAGTTAGGAACTATTACAGGTCTAGTTAGGAACTATTACAGGTCTAGTTAGGAACTATTACAGGTCTAGTTAGGAACTATTACAGGTCTAGTTAGGAACTATTACAGGTCTAGTTAGGAACTATTACAGGTCTAGTTAGGAACTATTACAGGTCTAGTTAGGAACTATTACAGGTCTAGTTAGGAACTATTACAGGTCTAGTTAGGAACTATTACAGGTCTAGTTAGGGGGAACTATTACAGGTCTAGTTAGGGAACTATTACAGGTCTAGTTAGGAACTATTACAGGTCTAGTTAGGAACTATTACAGGTCTAGTTAGGAACTATTACAGGTCTAGTTAGGAACTATTACAGGTCTAGTTAGGGGGAACTATTACAGGTCTAGTTAGGAACTATTACAGGTCTAGTTAGGAACTATTACAGGTCTAGTTAGGAACTATTACAGGTCTAGTTAGGAACTATTACAGGTCTAGTTAGGGGGAACTATTACAGGTCTAGTTAGGAACTATTACAGGTCTAGTTAGGAACTATTACAGGTCTAGTTAGGGGAACTATTACAGGTCTAGTTAGGAACTATTACAGGTCTAGTTAGGAACTATTACAGGTCTAGTTAGGAACTATTACAGGTCTAGTTAGGAACTATTACAGGTCTAGTTAGGGGGAACTATTACAGGTCTAGTTAGGAACTATTACAGGTCTAGTTAGGAACTATTACAGGACTAGTTAGGGGGAACTATTACAGGTCTAGTTAGGAACTATTACAGGTCTAGTTAGGAACTATTACAGGTCTAGTTAGGAACTATTACAGGTCTAGTTAGGAACTATTACAGGTCTAGTTAGGGAACTATTACAGGTCTAGTTAGGGGGAACTATTACAGGTCTAGTTAGGAACTATTACAGGTCTAGTTAGGAACTATTACAGGTCTAGTTAGGAACTATTACAGGTCTAGTTAGGAACTATTACAGGTCTAGTTAGGGGAACTATTACAGGTCTAGTTAGGAACTATTACAGGTCTAGTTAGGAACTATTACAGGTCTAGTTAGGAACTATTACAGGACTAGTTAGGAACTATTACAGGTCTAGTTAGGAACTATTACAGGACTAGTTAGGGGGAACTATTACAGGTCTAGTTAGGAACTATTACAGGACTAGTTAGGAACTATTACAGGTCTAGTTAGGAACTATTACAGGTCTAGTTAGGAACTATTACAGGTCTAGTTAGGAACTATTACAGGTCTAGTTAGGAACTATTACAGGTCTAGTTAGGAACTATTACAGGTCTAGTTAGGAACTATTACAGGTCTAGTTAGGAACTATTACAGGTCTAGTTAGGAACTATTACAGGTCTAGTTAGGGAACTATTACAGGTCTAGTTAGGAACTATTACAGGTCTAGTTAGGAACTATTACAGGTCTAGTTAGGAACTATTACAGGACTAGTTAGGAACTATTACAGGTCTAGTTAGGAACTATTACAGGTCTAGTTAGGAACTATTACAGGTCTAGTTAGGAACTATTACAGGTCTAGTTAGGGGGAACTATTACAGGTCTAGTTAGGAACTATTACAGGTCTAGTTAGGAACTATTACAGGTCTAGTTAGGAACTATTACAGGTCTAGTTAGGAACTATTACAGGTCTAGTTAGGAACTATTACAGGACTAGTTAGGAACTATTACAGGTCTAGTTAGGAACTATTACAGGTCTAGTTAGGAACTATTACAGGTCTAGTTAGGAACTATTACAGGTCTAGTTAGGAACTATTACAGGTCTAGTTAGGGGGAACTATTACAGGTCTAGTTAGGAACTATTACAGGTCTAGTTAGGGAACTATTACAGGTCTAGTTAGGAACTATTACAGGTCTAGTTAGGAACTATTACAGGACTAGTTAGGAACTATTACAGGTCTAGTTAGGAACTATTACAGGTCTAGTTAGGAACTATTACAGGTCTAGTTAGGAACTATTACAGGTCTAGTTAGGAACTATTACAGGTCTAGTTAGGAACTATTACAGGTCTAGTTAGGAACTATTACAGGTCTAGTTAGGAACTATTACAGGTCTAGTTAGGAACTATTACAGGTCTAGTTAGGGGAACTATTACAGGTCTAGTTAGGAACTATTACAGGTCTAGTTAGGAACTATTACAGGTCTAGTTAGGAACTATTACAGGACTAGTTAGGAACTATTACAGGTCTAGTTAGGAACTATTACAGGTCTAGTTAGGAACTATTACAGGTCTAGTTAGGGGGAACTATTACAGGTCTAGTTAGGAACTATTACAGGTCTAGTTAGGAACTATTACAGGTCTAGTTAGGGGAACTATTACAGGTCTAGTTAGGAACTATTACAGGTCTAGTTAGGAACTATTACAGGTCTAGTTAGGAACTATTACAGGTCTAGTTAGGAACTATTACAGGACTAGTTAGGAACTATTACAGGTCTAGTTAGGAACTATTACAGGTCTAGTTAGGAACTATTACAGGTCTAGTTAGGAACTATTACAGGTCTAGTTAGGAACTATTACAGGTCTAGTTAGGAACTATTACAGGTCTAGTTAGGGGGAACTATTACAGGTCTAGTTAGGAACTATTACAGGTCTAGTTAGGAACTATTACAGGTCTAGTTAGGGGAACTATTACAGGTCTAGTTAGGAACTATTACAGGTCTAGTTAGGAACTATTACAGGTCTAGTTAGGAACTATTACAGGTCTAGTTAGGAACTATTACAGGTCTAGTTAGGAACTATTACAGGTCTAGTTAGGAACTATTACAGGTCTAGTTAGGAACTATTACAGGTCTAGTTAGGAACTATTACAGGTCTAGTTAGGAACTATTACAGGTCTAGTTAGGAACTATTACAGGTCTAGTTAGGAACTATTACAGGTCTAGTTAGGAACTATTACAGGTCTAGTTAGGAACTATTACAGGTCTAGTTAGGAACTATTACAGGTCTAGTTAGGAACTATTACAGGTCTAGTTAGGAACTATTACAGGTCTAGTTAGGAACTATTACAGGTCTAGTTAGGGAACTATTACAGGTCTAGTTAGGAACTATTACAGGTCTAGTTAGGGGAACTATTACAGGTCTAGTTAGGAACTATTACAGGTCTAGTTAGGAACTATTACAGGTCTAGTTAGGAACTATTACAGGTCTAGTTAGGAACTATTACAGGTCTAGTTAGGAACTATTACAGGTCTAGTTAGGAACTATTACAGGTCTAGTTAGGAACTATTACAGGTCTAGTTAGGAACTATTACAGGTCTAGTTAGGAACTATTACAGGTCTAGTTAGGAACTATTACAGGTCTAGTTAGGAACTATTACAGGTCTAGTTAGGAACTATTACAGGTCTAGTTAGGAACTATTACAGGTCTAGTTAGGGAACTATTACAGGTCTAGTTAGGAACTATTACAGGTCTAGTTAGGAACTATTACAGGTCTAGTTAGGAACTATTACAGGTCTAGTTAGGAACTATTACAGGTCTAGTTAGGAACTATTACAGGTCTAGTTAGGAACTATTACAGGACTAGTTAGGAACTATTACAGGTCTAGTTAGGAACTATTACAGGTCTAGTTAGGAACTATTACAGGTCTAGTTAGGAACTATTACAGGTCTAGTTAGGAACTATTACAGGTCTAGTTAGGAACTATTACAGGTCTAGTTAGGAACTATTACAGGTCTAGTTAGGAACTATTACAGGTCTAGTTAGGAACTATTACAGGTCTAGTTAGGAACTATTACAGGTCTAGTTAGGAACTATTACAGGTCTAGTTAGGAACTATTACAGGTCTAGTTAGGAACTATTACAGGTCTAGTTAGGAACTATTACAGGTCTAGTTAGGAACTATTACAGGTCTAGTTAGGAACTATTACAGGTCTAGTTAGGAACTATTACAGGTCTAGTTAGGAACTATTACAGGTCTAGTTAGGAACTATTACAGGTCTAGTTAGGAACTATTACAGGTCTAGTTAGGAACTATTACAGGTCTAGTTAGGAACTATTACAGGACTAGTTAGGAACTATTACAGGTCTAGTTAGGAACTATTACAGGTCTAGTTAGGAACTATTACAGGTCTAGTTAGGAACTATTACAGGTCTAGTTAGGAACTATTACAGGTCTAGTTAGGAACTATTACAGGTCTAGTTAGGAACTATTACAGGTCTAGTTAGGAACTATTACAGGTCTAGTTAGGAACTATTACAGGTCTAGTTAGGAACTATTACAGGTCTAGTTAGGAACTATTACAGGTCTAGTTAGGAACTATTACAGGTCTAGTTAGGAACTATTACAGGTCTAGTTAGGAACTATTACAGGTCTAGTTAGGAACTATTACAGGTCTAGTTAGGAACTATTACAGGTCTAGTTAGGAACTATTACAGGTCTAGTTAGGAACTATTACAGGTCTAGTTAGGAACTATTACAGGTCTAGTTAGGAACTATTACAGGTCTAGTTAGGAACTATTACAGGTCTAGTTAGGAACTATTACAGGTCTAGTTAGGAACTATTACAGGTCTAGTTAGGAACTATTACAGGTCTAGTTAGGAACTATTACAGGTCTAGTTAGGAACTATTACAGGTCTAGTTAGGAACTATTACAGGTCTAGTTAGGAACTATTACAGGTCTAGTTAGGGGAACTATTACAGGTCTAGTTAGGAACTATTACAGGTCTAGTTAGGAACTATTACAGGTCTAGTTAGGAACTATTACAGGTCTAGTTAGGAACTATTACAGGTCTAGTTAGGAACTATTACAGGTCTAGTTAGGAACTATTACAGGTCTAGTTAGGAACTATTACAGGTCTAGTTAGGAACTATTACAGGTCTAGTTAGGAACTATTACAGGTCTAGTTAGGGAACTATTACAGGTCTAGTTAGGAACTATTACAGGTCTAGTTAGGAACTATTACAGGTCTAGTTAGGAACTATTACAGGTCTAGTTAGGAACTATTACAGGTCTAGTTAGGAACTATTACAGGTCTAGTTAGGGAACTATTACAGGTCTAGTTAGGAACTATTACAGGTCTAGTTAGGAACTATTACAGGTCTAGTTAGGAACTATTACAGGTCTAGTTAGGAACTATTACAGGTCTAGTTAGGAACTATTACAGGTCTAGTTAGGAACTATTACAGGTCTAGTTAGGAACTATACAGGTCTAGTTAGGAACTATTACAGGTCTAGTTAGGAACTATTACAGGTCTAGTTAGGGAACTATTACAGGTCTAGTTAGGGAACTATTACAGGTCTAGTTAGGAACTATTACAGGTCTAGTTAGGGAACTATTACAGGACTAGTTAGGAACTATTACAGGTCTAGTTAGGAACTATTACAGGACTAGTTAGGGAACTATTACAGGTCTAGTTAGGAACTATTACAGGTCTAGTTAGGAACTATTACAGGTCTAGTTAGGAACTATTACAGGTCTAGTTAGGAACTATTACAGGTCTAGTTAGGAACTATTACAGGTCTAGTTAGGAACTATTACAGGTCTAGTTAGGGAACTATTACAGGTCTAGTTAGGAACTATTACAGGTCTAGTTAGGAACTATTACAGGTCTAGTTAGGAACTATTACAGGTCTAGTTAGGAACTATTACAGGTCTAGTTAGGAACTATTACAGGTCTAGTTAGGAACTATTACAGGTCTAGTTTAGGAACTATTACAGGTCTAGTTAGGAACTATTACAGGTCTAGTTAGGAGAACTATTACAGGTCTAGTTAGGAACTATTACAGGTCTAGTTAGGAACTATTACAGGACTAGTTAGGAACTATTACAGGTCTAGTTAGGAACTATTACAGGTCTAGTTAGGAACTATTACAGGTCAGTTAGGAACTATTACAGGTCTAGTTAGGAACTATTACAGGTCTAGTTAGGGAACTATTACAGGTCTAGTTAGGAACTATTACAGGTCTAGTTAGGAACTATTACAGGTCTAGTTAGGAACTATTACAGGTCTAGTTAGGAACTATTACAGGACTAGTTAGGAACTATTACAGGTCTAGTTAGGAACTATTACAGGTCTAGTTAGGAACTATTACAGGTCTAGTTAGGAACTATTACAGGTCTAGTTAGGAACTATTACAGGTCTAGTTAGGAACTATTACAGGTCTAGTTAGGAACTATTACAGGTCTAGTTAGGAACTATTACAGGTCTAGTTAGGAACTATTACAGGTCTAGTTAGGAACTATTACAGGTCTAGTTAGGAACTATTACAGGTCTAGTTAGGAACTATTACAGGTCTAGTTAGGAACTATTACAGGTCTAGTTAGGGGAACTATTACAGGTCTAGTTAGGAACTATTACAGGTCTAGTTAGGAACTATTACAGGACTAGTTAGGAACTATACAGGTCTAGTTAGGAACTATTTACAGGACTAGTTAGGGGAACTATTACAGGTCTAGTTAGGGAACTATTACAGGTCTAGTTAGGAACTATTACAGGTCCTAGTTAGGAAAACTATTACAGGTCTAGTTAGGAACTATTACAGGTCTAGTTAGGAACTATTACAGGTCTAGTTAGGAACTATTACAGGTCTAGTTAGGAACTATTACAGGTCTAGTTAGGAACTATTACAGGTCTAGTTAGGGAACTATTACAGGTCTAGTTAGGAACTATTACAGGTCTAGTTAGGAA